>NC_143579.1:209514409-209665813 GCF_048544385.1 Mastigoproctus giganteus
AATATGGCCCTAGTCGCTAATGCTTCTAAAATAACAACTTTTTATTGGCGTTTTCATGGGTAGCAATATAATCACCGTTCTCTCCGCACTGGGTGGAAAAAGGTCCTGGTTCGAATCCCGCAAGTGACACCAAGAACTTTTATGGGCTTTGTTTACTTCGTGGTTCTGAATTAGTCGGTCTGAGGCGAGAATAGCAAGTTTTTCATCCTTCAGGAAACTTCGGTCTTTCGTCTCGCAAAACAGGCAGACCCATTAGAAAACACGCAGTTTACACGAGCAGATGATTCTCGGGTGGTCACTAATATCAGTTTTTTAAATACTTTTTATTGCCTACCGCAATGTAGTCTCATCAGCTGTATGTATTCCAACATACGTGCGGAAAGAAACTGAACAGAGTCTCAGCCTGTTAATGATAAGCAACAAGACTGGGTTGGATCTCGGATTTCAGACAGGGAGGCTCTAGAAATGCTTCAGTGGTCTCAGAAGTTGAGTTCGGAAATAATACATTCAATCTGAATACATTTATCAGAACTTGTACGAGATACGTGTATAAATGACAAATCGCGATACACCAGCTCATCCAGATTATGGATTGCTTCCCCCGTTGACATTTCTAAATACTGTACGTACATTTTGTGTGTGGTGATTTTACACGAGCACGAAAGTCGCAGAAATGGAGCATGCGCAGTTTCTACTTTTTAAAGTTTTTTACATTATGGGAATCGCCCGTTTTTGTATTGCTTTGTGCGTTTACAGTATTCGTAGTACTGGATGTATATAGTTATAATTAAACCTCAGTAATTTGTACCACCTTCTTTTTTGTTCATGTATGTTATTCATTCAGAACTGCGATTTTTCCTTTAGTGATACATTCCGAACTTATTTAAAATCACTTTGTACAAGAAATAAAATTATTCAAAAGGAAAAAATTCAATGCAAATGAAAACATTAAGGTATGTAGAACAAAACGGCAATACAATATTGACAGCACATGTGATTAAATTTATTAGCATTTAACATATTAAAGTTTATTATTTAAATATGATATTCGAGTTTTTACATTGAATTAGATGTGAGCTCTTTTTATTTAATTTTATTTTGAATATAAACATGTTCATAATTTCTTTTTCTTTTTCATATTTTTTGCCCGAATACCATTTAAATGGTGACCACATGTTTTCTGGATTGTGAATAAATTTATTTGTTTTTATGAACTATGACTTGAAATAATTATGTGTAATTATATTCTGTAATTTTACGTTTTCTTTTATACAGCCAATGCGCCATAAAACAACAAACAATAACATGTTTTATGCAATTAAAACATGGCATTTATCAACTTAGTTCATATTTTATTTACTTATTTTTACTAGAGATTTTCATCTACAAATGTAAACAGTTCATACTTTATATATTTATACAAGTTTCGCGATTTGCACCGAAACGAAACATGAATCCAGATATCAACGTAGCTTTAAGCAAGTGTACAAATTGCAATTTGATTTTCCAAGATGTGAATCTAGTTACAGTATTAATATTTACCACCATCGTATAATTTTAACCACAGAATTTCAACAGTAGGATACTTATGACAAATTTCAGAAGTAGATGAACTGTTTATTTTTATGTATATGAAGAAATTTATTTGCCATTTTTTTTAACTTTCTAGACACGATTTATTCTACAAGCAAAATAGTAACAAATAGCTCCGACAGATGGCGGTAGGTGTCATATACAATTAGTGAATATTGACTATTTTGATCGGAAAATTTTATATACTATATGTGTCATTTAGCTTAAATATAATTTATAACTAATAAAAATTGCACAGAATCAATTCGCCCACGTAATTTTTCTGTATAAGGTCTGTAATGCCAACGTTGGAGTTTCTGTTGGCTTCTATTCTACCATGGCAGCTGGTAAAGCAGTTTGTAGTAAACGAACTGAATGTCAGCACCGTTGAGACTAGAATCAGCACTTTCTGTCTCGAACTAGCATTGCATTGTGCAAGAAACTGATGACTGTTTTTATGTAGTTTGTCTCTGAGACTAGGAAAAAAAAGAAGCTGGTATTGTCCGAATATTTTTTTGTTTACTATTTTAGTTGACAGTGCACTTTTGGGAAACCATGTACTGGCCGACAGTCAATTCCAAACATCAGTAAACAGATGACCATTTACATCCAGCTTCTACTGGCCTATTGGGAATATTCCTCCTTTTCTCCATTGCCTGTGTAAATATTATTGCAGGCTTCGTGACACTAATATAATAAAAGATGGCGCACTTTTGTTTCTTTTAAGATACAAACTCACCAGAAACTTGTTCGTTTTTCTGGTTTTAAAGTTTTACGTGCACAAAAATATTAATTTTGAATTTTTTTTTGTTTTATGAAATCGTGTATTGTTTCAAAAAGTAAGTGGCACATTTTATTTAGTTTTTTACAATTCTGGGGCGGGAATGCCTTCTCCCAGTCCTCACTAATTTGCACATCTTCGTGATTCTCTTGGTTACATTTTTATTACTTTGTTACAGATAGAATATACTACATCACCAAAAGTGATAGAATGGTAATTATCATGATTCTTTTAGGTTTCTTTGCGTTTAACGAAATAAGCGATCTCACTTTATCACGTGAAGTTTGAAATGTTTAAAAATTCCATTTTCTGTGCCTTGGCTGTAAAAGGGCCGGTGTCAATTTCTATGCATACTGTGTTTATATAATGATTGAGACTGCTATTTGTTGTATCTTTCGTGTACTAAAACGACCAATATTTAGTTTTCTGCCGTTACTAAGAGAGCCAAAACATTGGCCATGTAGCATAAAAAAAGATGCAACAAAATAATTACTCCATCATATTATAAACACAATATGCATAAAAATTGACATTGGCCCTTTAAGAACCAAGCCACAGATTTATTACCTTAACTGAGTTTCGCCATAGGCTGTCACAAAATGCACATTTTCCTTAGGATTTATGGCCCTTTCTTCTAGCATCCTAAATTAAAACTCCTACTAAATCCGTTACAGCAAACCGTAATTTAATGCAGTATTTGATCTGTTATACCTGTTTTCATGTCTTCTAACATTCTCCATATGGCTTTAGTATGAATTTTAAATTTACCTTTAGTTTGCAATAAACTATAAATTAATTTGAATTGCCACCAAAATTAAGTGAGTATTAATTTTATTGATAACGTGACACAGTTCTAATATAATTCTGTTTACTCTGGATCCATTCTGTTTTAAATTTAAAAATTTGTTTACATTTTGAATTAGGACTGGAGTTTACTTAGGAACGTTTATTGCAATTTTTTCAAATTTAAAAGTTCAGTGAACTCTGTAAAATCCGGCACTTCAGAATCCGGAATACTTTAAAATCCGGCACACACCTTAGAATCCGGAAATACAGTATCAAGAAAGTAACCAGCGCTCGTATCAACGATCGTATTTGTCTTTAAGAATCCATGCGCAAAAAAAAATCTTTCTTTGTATTGATGAATTATCTTGTATTTTAATCTGTTTTTGTGGCCAGCGGGACATAAAATGCATATAAAATGCCATGGTCTTAATTCTCACGGCAGAACAAACTCGCCTTTGCAAAGAGTTACCGTGGTATTGCACTATTTTGAAATAGATACTTCGCCGATATTGGCCATTTGTAGACTGCTAAGACAGCCTGGTTCAGGACTCTGATCCATCATTAGACAGGAGATAGTCTCCAGTGATAGCACGCAGACAAAACAGTTGTAAAGAAGATAGCTTTAGCTATGTTTTTTTTTTTAAATAGCTAAAGCTATCTCTTGAAATTAGTGTTCTACTGGTGCAACTCATTAAAAAGGCAAGTTTGTTCTGCTGTGAGAATTAAGACTGTTGAATTTTCCATGCAGCTTAAATTTTGCTCCCCGCAAAAACAGATGAAAGGACAAGTTAGTCATTTATAAATATGTACATATGTAAATAAGTTCAGTCGTTTCTGCTTAATATTTATTGAAATTTGCTCTTCTAAAACTAAGTATTCTTCTCTAAAATCCGGTCTCTCCATTTCCGGGGTTGCCGGATTTTAAGCGTTTACTGAAGAACCTTATTAATTAGTGTTCGTAATATTAGATGACAGTGATATCATATACATTGGGAGGTATCCCTGTAATGTATATAATTCAATAAATACCTAATATCACGTGATTTTCGTCCTATTTTGACCTTCTTGTATCGTTTATATTGTTGAATATAAACGATACAAGTTTGGGTAATATTGCCGGATGGATAGCAATACCTTGCAAATTGAGATTTCGTCTACTGTGCATCAGATATTGGGTATTGTAATAATTATGTTTTACTATACTACTTTAGTGGTCTCTTCTTGTTTGTAGAATTTTTAATTTTATCTTATGACATTATATATCATCAAATATAATTCGTGTTTAATGTAATACAGTAAAATTCTACATCCCGGCGAACATGCCATTATAACAAAAATATATCTAGAGCCTGGATGACCATTATTCCTTCAATAATAATCCATTGCAAATTCGTTGGGGGAATAGTTCTGACGAAAAATTTTGTACAACGAATTATTTTCAAAGTCCACCGATTTATTTCTTGTTACAGTTTTTCTTTCTTGTAAACCGAATATATAAAATGTGTTTGGTTTACAAAACGGAACATTGTACTTTAAAATCGTGAATGCTTAATTAGGAACAAATAAACTCTTCGTCAGTCGTGGCTGAAAATTTGAAAATATGCGTTTACAGCCCACTCATTCATCAAAAAGCATTAGAATCCAGACATTTTAGATTGCACCAAATCTTCAATTATCTTCAATTTTAGTGTAATGTAATTTTTGCTAATATGCGAAAAATAAAGTTATGCATTAAAACAAAAACTTCTGTAAGTTTTATCCCAATTGCATTCCTGAGTGCGTGTTTTATTAAAATTTTATGGGATACTGCATTTCTTTATCAAGAAAATTAATAGGCTTTCAAAACACTAATCTCTGTATATTTAGTTTTGTTGTACGTGTTTGCCGGTTTATTTGTCTAATTTTGATTTTAAAGAGAAAAAAATACGAGTTAAAAAATATGAGAGATAAAAAAACCAATAAAGCGAAATTGTTATTTCTGTATAATAAAAAGTGCAAGAGAACTAACCAAGAATTCAGATACTGGGAAAAATGGTTTCTATGTCTCAACAAAACAAGTGGTTCTCAAACGCATTTTTAGTCAGCCTCCACTCTCCACCCTTCTCCCTTTTCACATGGCCAAGTTAGTCGGTTTCGTACGTTTCGTTTCCCCCTCCTGAAATTCGAGCTTTTCACCCGCAAAACAAACGTTTTCGAATGCACTCAATTTAAAGGCGCAAAATTCTGGTGCCTCATGATCTTAATTTCCCCCTTACATATTCTAAATCACCAAATTTAAAGGAGTGAGTCATTCATGCCTCTATCACAGTTTGATAATTCTTAAAAAATTCTTAAAATTTTTTTAAACAATAAAATTCTTAATAATTACGTGCTCACTTCAGATTTTGCCTAGACTAGAGCGCGAATAACAAGGATTAATTTCATGTTGTTCATACTATCACTGATTGAAATGCAAATTAGTACAGGTATACACTGCTTAACGAATTGAAAACGAGTCGTTAAACGAAGTTGCGTTAAGTGAATGGCAGTGTTCCATATACTCCCATATTATAATGATAAATGCGTTCCTTGGAGAAAAAAATAGTAAATTTTAAATATAATAGCTATTAGAGCGTAATAATGAAAGAAGTCGACTTATCCATTTTATATAAATGATGTTATAATAAATGCGCAGATATATCACAGCGTAATAATAAGATTAGATTGAACTTCGTGGATCGCTGATTTATTTAACATGAAACTAGACCGCATCAGACGAGTTGCCATAGAAGGAAGGAACATTGCAGATTGGAAAGAAAGAAAAAAAAAAAAAAACCAGAACATTTTAATTATTATTATTATTTTTTTTTTTTGTCTTTGTCGGACAGAGACAAAAGCTTCTTCTGTTGTAGGTAGTTGAAGTCTTTTAAACTATTAGCCTGTTGACATCTACTCACTCTTCTTCCTCCCTTTATACAATAGATGGTAACATTCCTATGCTGTTTTATGTGCCTGTTAACTCTGCTGCTCCACTGCACGTCTTTATCTTTCAAAACAAAGATAGTCATGCAGGTTCTAAGTGAGTAAAGGTGTCTGACATATCTTTGATTATTATTAATTTCTTAAACCTCGTTTTGCATTCTTTGGTTTTTAAGTTCAGTGAGCACTTCGGTAGTCAAATTTTCACTGTGATTCGAGTCAATTTACCACATCAGGCGCTCCTCCACAATATTTTCCAAGCCAGCCCTTTTTGCAGTCTTCACTATGTTTATTTGTAGTATTCATGTGCTGGGTCTCCAAATCTATGGTAATTCTGATAATTCTGACTATGGTAATTATTTGTAACATCATGTGCTAGCTCTCCCAAGATATGATAATTCTAAATTCAAGACCACAGTTTCTCCCATCTTCAGTCATCAGATGTCATAACTTCCTTCCAAGTGCTTCTTCCTTTCATGAGCGTTTCGGATCCACCTTGTTATAGATTATGAAATTGACAGTATATGAATTTTACACTAACATGCAAGACGATGGTTAAATCGAATTTGGAATATCATATTGCAGTTTGGAGACCTCATTTAAAAAAGAGATAGAACTGTAGAGAGGGTTCAGAAGGGTTACCAAATTGAGCACGGGTTGAAATCTATGCACGTATGAGGAACAGCCTAAAAGGTGTTGACCGCAATATTGTCAACTAGACATCCAAGGAGAGATCTGATTGAGGTGTGTGAGACACTGTAGTGGTTGAGTTAAATGAATGAGGAAGATTTGTTCTTCCTCGTAGGTGAGATAAGAACTAGGGAACACTAATATAAAATCTAAGGGACTAACAGAAGACTGGATCTCATGATAACGGCAACGGATTGTCGAACCCTGAAATAAGTTGTCTCCCAAAGTGGAAGCTGCAATGAGTCTAGATGAATTCAGAGTGGAGTTGGATGGTTACCTTGTGGGGATGCAAATAATCGGGTTATTTATTTATTTTTTATATGATGTAGAAAACGAAACGGCGGTTTCCTTGCATCATAATGACGGTTCCAAAAGACCTTTGTTTTAGCGTATTGTCGGTTTACCCCTTCCTGACATGGTGACTAACTTTTTTTGCAGCTAGTGTCTAGATCTTGAACAAGTTTGTCGAGGCAGAATAATAATAATAACAGCAACAACACGCAGAGAACAACACAGCACCACTCCACCAGGCCACAAGGAAAATAGAAAAGTGGTATACTCCACTCAACCTAATCGAGGAACCCCCTCCCGCCCAGACGGAACAAGAAACGAAGTTAGAAAGATGGGCAAAGAAGACACTCCATGATAGTGACCTCCATCAAGATCACATCGATAACATTGCTTCCAACGCATGGTTCACAAGCGGGGCGCTCTTCCCCGAGACTGAAGGATTCATGCTGGCCATCCAAGACCAGGTAATCAACACCAGAAACTATAGAAAATACATCGCAAAGGAGCCCGGAATGTCAGATGACACATGTCGACGATGTCACCTGGCCTCAGAAACGATCCAACACATCACCGCGGGGTGCAAGGTCTATGAGTGTACCCAGATTGAGAAAAAATTAGGAAGTACGCGAACCTGAGACATGAGGTCGAGGAGATGTAGCATATGCAAGAAATATCAACCATCCCGATCATCGTGTCAACCACCGGTATGATGCCAAAGACTCTACATAGCAGCCTAGCAGTAATAGGTCTCCCAGAGAACACCTACAAGGAACTCCAGAAAGTCGCAATCCTGAACACTTGTAGGATAGTCAGAGATTTCCTCGACCAACAGGAGAACCAGTTTCCCTCAGGAGAAAAGTCGGTCTCCTGAGGGAGACATAGTGGACTATGCCACTATGTCTCCCTCAGGAGACTCCGACTTTTTAGCTGACCCTTCTGCCTAATGCCTGAACGCGAGTGACTTTATCCTGCGCTACTCTCGAGCAATAATAATAATAATAATAATAATAATAATAATAATATCACTGGACGTAAGCCGAAGCTAAACAGGTCCACCTCCATAGATGGATGATGATGTCGAAGAGAAGTAATAATCTTACTGCATCGAGTGTGGCGCAGGATAAAGTTACTCGCGTTCAGGCATTAGGCAGAAGGGTCAGCTAAAAAGTCGGAGTCTCCTGAGGGAGACATAGTGGCATAGTCCACTATGTCTCCCTCAGGAGACTCCGACTTTTCTCCTGAGGGAAACAGTAGAGCAAGTGGCGCTGTCCTCCGTATGGCTACCACAGGGAAGGGTAAGACCATCTAGCCCAACCAGCTGGAAGTGCTTCCTGCGCAGCTGCGCTATTGACCACCCAGGAAGGAAGAAAACGCCAACGCTGAAGTGGAGCATTGAAATGAATACGGTCATCATGCTAATATATTAGGAAATAATCAACATATAGACCGATATAACAATGTACAGGCCAAGATTACATACTAAGTGTTTGGAACGATTTCCAGATATTTAGGTCACTGAACAGCGAATAGCGGACCAGAGAATTACCATCGTCACGAAAGAACCTGATAGCTCCTGCAATCTTGGAAAAATCAAGTAGCATGCGAGCGACCAACTACAAAGGACAAACAATATAGACAACTTGGAACCAGAGGAGGAAAAGCAAGAAGAAATACAACCCAGAGCATCTGAAGTAGGAAGGGACGAGATCATGATATCCAGAATAGAAGACCAGTGGAGGAAGGTCCTAACAGAATTCGAGGAAATGGATGCCACAAAGACCCACGTGATACTGAAGCAGAGACCCAATAGAATCCTGTGGAGAGTCACAGGCCACTTAAATTACCAAATAATACCGCTTTACCTCGACAACAACGGCGCAACACTGGAGGCCATCCACACAGCCATATACTGTGGTGCCATAGCAGCCACTAGGGTTAATGGACCAGAAATAAGGGACTAGCAGCAGAAGAAACGATAAAAACAAGAAACCGCCAGCTTGGGATAGACGACTTCAGCAGAAGATAGAAGAATTAAGTCAATTGACCCAGTACCAACGGGGTAATAGGAGTAAGAAATTGATTGGAAAAGTGAAGAGCATCCTCACCAGAGACAACGGCCACAGAAAACACGAGACCAAAAATCAGAGAATACAAGAATACTTGGACACATTGAAGCAGAACCTCCTCGCACTCAGCAGCAGACTACGCCGATACAAAGAGAGCTCCCAGAAGAAAATAAACAACCGAATCTTCGATGGAAACTAAACAGCCTTCTAGAGGGGTGTCGGAGAAGACGGGAAAGGCGGAAACGGACCACCTGAGCAGAAGACGATCGAGGGGGTCCTGGGAAAACATATGGAGCAGTGAAATGAGACATAACAGCCAAGCCGCTGAATAGAACTAGAACGGAAGAAAACCGAGGATGTTCAAGAGATGAGAAAATGGGAGATTCGGAAGGAAGAAGTACAACAGTCGATCAGAAAGTCTTACAACTGGGGAACCCCAGGAATAGATAACGTCCACAACTACTGGTACAAAACTTGCACTTGCACACACAAGCGCATAGCAGAGCAGTTCACTCGAATGATAAGTCACCCAGAGACAATACCAGAGTTTCTTACTCAAGGAATCACATATATGAAGGCTAAAGACCATGATACAAGAAACCCGGCGAAATACATACCAATCACCTGTCTCCCAACGATGTACGAGATCTTGACCACCTGCATAACCAAGAAGATATCAGACCACTTGGAGAGCCAGAACATCATGGCCGAACAGCAGAAAGGATGCAATGAGCAATTAACCATTGATGCCACAGTTATATAGTAAACCTACAAGAAGCGCCACAACCGGTACACGCCCTACATCGATTACTGCAATGCCTTCGACTCCGTGCCTCATAGCTGGCTAATAAATAATTCTGCAGATCTAAAAAGTCAATTCGACAGTGACAAACTTCCTAGAAACAATCATAGCGAAATGTAGTACCACTATCAAGGTCGAGAACATCACAACTAGACCTATCCGCATAAGGAGAGGAATCTTTCAAGGAGATGCCCAGAGCCCACCGTTGTTCTGTCTAGCACTCATCCTACTATCCACCATGCTGAACAACAGGAAGTATGGGTATAATCTTAAAGAAAGAAGGAAAAACCTGTACACTCTCTCCCACCATGAATGGCATAAAGCTCTACGCGGCAGTCGAAAGCAACTGCAGCAACTACTCCAGCTGACCGAAGAAATCAGCAATGATATCAGGTTGGAATTCGCTCTAGACAAATGCAAGACCCACAGATTGCATCAGGGGAAATTAGTCAGCCCAAACTACCAGATGAAGACTGGTAAAGAGATCAAAGCCATGACAGGAGGAAAGACTTACAAATACCTGGTGATTATGTAGGATCAGCAGGCAGAGCACAAGGAGATTAAGGCCTGCCTGACCGAAATGAGTTCTCTCTCGGCTAGACGGAACGAAGCTAGAGAAGAAGACACTGCATGATAGACACTGCAATGACCTCCATCAAGACCAAACAACAAAAAAGAAATGACGGACCAGCTGTTTAGAGAGTGGACAGAAGTCACATTCGGAAAACCTTTGAATGAAAAGCAGAAAAATTGTGAGGAAAACATCCGCGAGATGCAGAAAATGATTGAAAAACTTGGATCCCACTGGCACTAACCGAACTAGAGATAGAAACATATTACGTGAAATTAATATCAACAGGGAAAACTTAAAGGAAGCTATTAACTCGCTCCCCAATAAAGCAACGATCGGGCCGGACCAGTTCCCGCTATTCACGATAAAAATATGTAGTGCTTACATAATCGACCCGCTCCACCACCTCTTCCAAAGAATACTAACTGAGGGGGTTATCCCGAAAACATGGAAGAGATATTACGTAAAACCAGTTCCAAAAATAAACAATCCTAAAACTAGTAAAGATTTCAGGCCCATCGCAATCGGATGCTCTCTGCACAAAGTTTAGAGAAAGCAATCCTCAACACCGTCAATCAGCACTGCTTTGGGGACAGGCCAGAATACTTACATTCTGTGCTTCCTCGAAGGTCGACTATTACAAATTTAATGGAGACTCTACTCCGAATACAGCTAGCTTTAAACAATAAACAACAGTTGGACATCGTTTTCCTGGATGTAGCAGCAGCCTTCGACAACGTCTCAATTCCAGCTATAACAGTAATCCTCAAGGAGTATTTCCTCATTTCAGGAAGCACTTTAATCATTCTCACTAACACCCTTCAAGAAAGACAAATTATCGCAATAAACGGGAAACAAACAGCAACTTACTGTATCTCTAGGGGAGTACCTCAAGGGGGCGTATTGTCCGCCACCTTCTTCGCAATAGCACTAGCCCCATTTTTAGCTCAAAACTGTGAGCAATTTATTGCTCACAGTTTGACGATTTGAAATTTTTTGTAATCTCTAAAGAACAAGAAACTGCACCCCATCTATCAGAGGAAGCAAACAAGGCAATCAGGAAACTAGAAGAATATCTGCACTACATTGGCCTGAAAGTTAATGAAAAGAAAACTGCCCAAATGACCTTCACCAATAAAAAGAAGAAAAATGAAATTACGATTTTCGTGAACAATACCAGAGTCCAAAAATCTCCCGCACATGTTGACCTTGGCCTTAAGTGGGATGAAGGATTAAACTTCATACCTCACTTCGAATACATTAGGAAAAAGACATACGCAGCACTCTGGAACACCAGACAAGAACTCACCGGTCTCCGAAGCCCTCATCTCATGATTCAGTACATCCTTAAATGCGTTACACCGATTCCGTTGTACGCATCGACTATCTGGTCATCGGCCCCCGAGAACAACATCAAGGCCTTCTTAGGAGTAGAATACTGGCTCCTGAGATGGCTAAACAAGATCGCCGGGAAACCGTTTACCATCTCAAGAGCGGTCTTGTCTGCCAATCTGGACATCACACCCTGGAAGTATATCATCACAACCAGAAACATCTTAACTCTGGCAAAGCTACTAACGGAGAGAACAGATGCGCCGAAACTGGGAAACGTGATCACTCGCCCTCGGATGACACGACCGAGAATAAACAGAGAAGAACCAAGTCTCAAGTGCCAACTGACTCAATTGGACTCTCTGGGGAGATTTTTCCCAGCAAATACTGTGAATTATTTTAATAATTTAAATATAGATGCAGAGAAACTATGTGCAGACAAAATGTATAGGACAGAAATATTTGGTAATGTGTACCGGCAGGTACAAATATAAGAAGAAGACTAATTGAATAATTTATATAATAATATTTAGCTTTAACAACCATTCGCAATTAATCCATTAACACATATTCTGTGTTTTGTCATCTCCAAATATTGTAAATAAGTTCATGTAAATATGCTTGTAAATACTGATATAATGTAACCACACCCTCTAGCCACGTGCTGTCTATGGGTGTCTCGTAAGAGAAATAAACAGATAATAATAATAATAATAATAATAATAATAAAATGACCTCCAGTGAGAGGGATGCTCTTCCCCGAGACTGAAGGATTATGTACACCATCCAAGACTATGTAATCAGCACCAGGAACTATAGAAAATACATCGCCAAGGAGTCCGTAATGTCCGATGACACTTGTCGACGATGCCACCTGGCTTGAGAAACGAACCAACACATCACCGCAGGATGCAAGGTGATCACCCAGACGGAGTACACTCGTAGCCACGACTAGGAAGGCAGGATAATACATCAGAAGCTAGCGAGTTGATCAAAGAAAGTGTACCGTGTTACAAGTACAAACCCCAGGCCGTACTAGAGACCGCAACTCACAAGCTGTACTGGGACTGCGCCATAATACCTGACAACAGACCGGACATAACCCTTGTCGACAAGAAGGAAAATGCTACCTATCTGGTTGACAAAACGGTGCCCAACGCTGGAAACCCACGAGGAAAAGAGCAGGAAGTAGACGGACCTAAGACAGGAGATCAAAGAGATGTGGCATATGCAACAAGTAACAACCATCCCGTTCATTTTGTCAACCACCGATATGGTGCCAAAGACCCTACATAATAGCCTAACAGCAATAGGTCTCCCAGAGAACATATATAAGGAACTCCTGAAAAGCAATCCTGAGCACCAGTAGGACAGTCAGAGAGTTCCTCAACCAACAGTAACACTAGACATAATCGCCCTGCACTTGCACCTGTACCCTTCACGGTGTGGAACTCCTCCCCTAACCAGGGAGAAATAATATAGCAATAATAATTAACTTTTTCTGCTTTATGAAATTTTTTCTGTCCTTTGACTGATATGCTACCAAGTGCACAGAGTTGTTGGTTGCGTCTGCTAGATATTATTATTACTGTTGGTTGAGAAACTCTGTTACTATCCTACAGGTGTTAAGGATCGCGGCTTTCTTATTTATTATTATTATTGACTTAGGGGAACCCAGTAATAAAAGTTCTCATGGGATCGCTGTGACGCTAGATACACTATTGATAGCAGCATCGATCATTGCACATTTCGATGGTAAACATTTTACAGTTGACGTTATAACAGCATGTACATATTTGGGCGGAAACTCTGAACGTTAAATATTAGTGAAACCTGTTTTACCACCTTTAGTCTTTACGAGCGCTTAATGATGAGACCGTGCTACTTCGTAGCTGACAAGTATCTTGGCACTTGGCAAATGTTAACCTACACGCGGCTACCAGTGCATGATTATTCTTGTTTTTAACTGCATTCAGATCCTAGCTCAACACACACACACACACTAAAATTCTTCTGATGGTTCTTTACGATCCAGAACCTTCTCTTCCCAGTATACAACAATAAAGGTCAAAAGGATATAGATTCGTGTCCTGAAATTCATTCTAATCTGTATTCGGGCCGGTCTTCTTTAAGCTTCTGTAAACATACTTGTTTAAACGCTTAGGAAGAAAGAATTTTAGCGAGTTAAGTCTTATCTGTTAGTGATTTGGCAAGTTTCCAGATCCAAGTATGAAGCACAAATGGTCGTTTATTCCTGAGCCAAAAGTGCTTATTGAGTGTACAAAGTTAAATTACCAATCACGTGCTTTCTTGACGACATCCTAGTGATTCTGTTCTCCTTTGAAAAGGAACTGTTTGGTTGGTTTGTTTTGGGTTAGAGCCAAGGCATTTTAGATTGGTATATTGTGGCGAGGTGTCGGGATATTGTGTCTGTAATTGTGTGTATTTTAAGGTCGGTTTGTCTGTTATGGGATGACGAGGTGTTCACGTGATGGAATATGGTTCGTGTTTGTGACGTCATAGTAAATGTATTCTGAATTCATTACTATCCTTAGGGAAGTTCCTCCTAGAATTTTCGACGCGTTATGTCACTTATATGCAGCGCAGTGAAGCAACATTTATTAATAACAATTTTTACATAGGCCTTTGTTTTTATTCCAGCGAAATCGTATTTTTTTATATAGAAAAAAAAAAGTTTCCTTTTATATTCCGATAATGTCCTATTGTGTGTACAAAGTTAAATTATTGAGTGTACAAAGTTAAAGGTTCCACTGTTTTAAGGGCAACCAATAATTAATAATGAATTGTGTATATTTTATGACAGCGTGCAGATTTGATCGTAGGACCTGGCCATGCATTTTTTGAGATAATGACTGTAGAGAACACAACACGGTAAGCACAGTATTGAAGAAACAACTTATTGGAGGCAAACTGACTACAATTCAGGGAAGGCTAGACACAGTTGAACGTACTGCAAGGTAATTACGGCTACCAGGTGACACGGAAAAGTACCAGATTGAAGCCTGGGGTCATTTGCGCTTGATTTATAGTGACAGTTCAGCCTTATAGGACATAAGAAAATTAATGCCCTTATAAAATGTTGATGGAAAGCGACCTGTTTTATGCTGAGAAAGGGTTGCCCCCGTAGAACCTTCTCTGGAAAACAAGAACCGACTGGATTTATTGCTGGAAAATTGCTTACGAATTCAACAGTTTTTCACTAACTCTCATTCCCATAAATCCAACTTAAATAGTTTTCGAATTTGTCAGTGAACTGCATTATAATCAGCTAAATAGTCGTTTTATGGACAAATTCACTCCAAAAGTTACTTTTCAAAGAATTTAAGTCACATTTTCAGCCACCAATAATACCATTAAATGTCAGTGTTAGCATTCTCTTTAGTCATTTCAAATTACCTTCGAAGTAGATTTTTTCCACAATGTGTCGGCTATTATAATAATTATTTTTTCTTTCTTTCAATAATAGCATCCCCGAAATGATTGTTTCCTGGAGCTATACGAGTGGTTTCACTTAAACAGTTGATACTGTGATTTAATTACTGTTTTGCAACAGTTGTTCATACCGTTATTTTTCCCTTTCTCACAAACTAAAGTAGCATTGATGTGGTAATTTTATAGGAAGAGCCGAATTTAAAAAAACAAAAAAACATTGAGGATGCGATAGCTAACTTTAATTTTTATATATTTTTAATAAAATTTTATATAATTCTTATAGTTTTATAATTTTTAAATAAAACTTTTATGTATTTTTTTTATTAATATTACATGTTCTAATTAAATCCCTGTTTGAATAAGAAGGAATTATCCATACTGGAATAGTTTTTTTACAGGGTGATGTTGAATTGGGTGCAGTGATATTTTCCTTTAATTGCAGTCTGATTTCAGTAACTTATAGTATTCAGTGAGGTAGAGTCACTCGAAATACCTCAAAGTAATTCAGTTACGTAAGTGTCCTTCACCTAGAACTTCAGCCCCAGTTAAGGTTGCCAACTTTTCAGAAGTCCAACACGGAGGGAGAGTCTCTCCCGAATACGGAATTTTATGGAAGATTCGACGTAGTAACTGTAGTCCCAGTTTAAGTCCTTGTGGTAGTAATTTAGACATACGCAAATAGTAGTTAGTCATTTTCTTGAAACTTCTTATCCATTATTTAACCCCCTCACCCAGAACTGTACTTATGTTTTATTAGCGTGACACGGTCAGGAATAGAGTTCAGCACGTTGATGGTTCGAGCATTGAGCCATAAAAATATGCGGTTGCATTTTCCCAATCCTTTTCCAGCAGCTGCATTTTTCCAGTTCATGGCTTAGTGGGTTGGAGAAAATAAATATGAATAATGGAACAGGTTAATATTATTAAGGGCTAACAGATCATGCACTTACACTTCTCTTAATAGTGAGAAGAGACAAAATATGCAAATTCAACGATGGTGGGTGTTTCCTTGTGAATTAAAGCTGCCTTATGGAACTGTTCATTAATTTGTTTGGAATTGCTTTCATATTATATTTTGTTGTCATTTCATGTGTGAACAGATAATTTTTGAAAATAAACTATCCACTGCTATTATAAAAGTTGCTTGTGTTTGTAAGTAAAAAGAGCAAACGCGTGTATGCCTACTGACCTGTCAAAATTCTCTCTCGGACCGATACCGGTCCATTATGAAAGCAACCAATGAGCTCAAGTCTAAATAAAATGTTTGCATTTATTGCCGTTTCCAACTTTTATGGAATTATGGTTATTATTAGATTTTACAAAATTGTCCAACAGGATTGGGAGCCTCCAGCGAACATAATGATGATATTTATAAGGAGCAGTTAAATCATACACAAAGAACTGATTGCATGCAAACGATTAAGCTTCATATTCGTTTTGAGTAAGTGGCACACACACACCACTTATTCAAAAAGGATTTTACAAAATAGGATGAATTCTGAGACTAAAAAGATGTTCCTCCCCCAATAGCACATCCCTCCCCAGTTCGCCCAAAGAAAACTGCTCTATTGCATTTACAAAGCGCTGTTATATTTCTAATTTCCAAAAAAGGAAATTTTTCACTTCTGGAAGAATCATAATA
Organism: Mastigoproctus giganteus; assembly: GCF_048544385.1. Taxonomy (NCBI): domain Eukaryota; kingdom Metazoa; phylum Arthropoda; class Arachnida; order Uropygi; family Thelyphonidae; genus Mastigoproctus; species Mastigoproctus giganteus. Next base: position 209,531,354 of record NC_143579.1, read on the forward strand.
ACTTTTACAATGCTGATGGGAGTCTCATCAGGGTTGATCGTGCATCCTCAGCTCGCAGAAAGCAGATTGATCTCGCCATATTACTGCTACGTGATAGAGATCGCAGAATGATATCACTTGTTATTAAAAAAAAAAAAACCCAACAAGAAAGCAATAAATATTTCTCAAGTAACAGAGTTTACTCTGTTACTTGAGAAAAAGTTCCTTGTTCCTTGCACAAGAGGCTGATATTAACTCTGAATTTTTGAAATTCAGAGTTGGTGACGGAACTCATCGCTAATTATTTAATACAGAGTTTTCTTCAAAACTAATATAACAGAGCAATATGCAAAAGGTATAAAACACGACCAGTATCAAAAATAAGGTTTGTGTATTAGTGAATAACAGAGACGTTAATTTTTTTTGAAATCCATATCCATTTAAATCCATTGAAACCCATATCTTATTTCGAATGGTTTAAATATATTAACTTTTTTTCAAGAACAAAATTCTGATTTGGTTTTGCAGCTACATCTCCCACAAGTAAAGGGGCATTTCCCGTTTGTTCTGCTAAATGTTAGAATAAGTTAAACTTAGGTGTAATGGCTGCGCATGTTGATTCTTTATTTTTTTTTCCTTGATTGTCTGTAACAAAGTGTCTTGCGTTACAAAGAGTATGGGTGTGGATCGGAATTTACTTCACCTAGTGAACTAATTTCACTAGGAGACGTCTGAAAGCTGTAACAAATTACACGATAAAAGCTTAACGTAATCCACTTCATCCCTAGATTCACCCCACCTCACTTTTTATCCTACTAGCGTTCCTAGTAGCTCTTTTCTTTCACTACACTACGCTGTAAAAAGCAAACCACCACTCTAAAAATCATGAAAGAACTCTGTGAATCATTTTACGATTCCCTGTTCGAAAGGCAGTGATACGTATTTAAACAGTCGCATTAATTTTTCCTGAGATCGGAAAATTTGTTGACACCAAATACTAACTAACGTTTCAGCCTTGCATTCATTTATCATTCAGATGTAGTAAACTCATATGGCCTTTAGGAATTTTTATTATTGGATGTTTTCGATGTACTGGGTGAATTTTATCGTAATAAGTATTGTAAAACGGATTGCTGAACTTAATAAAGCAACTCAAATAATTTCTTATCACAAATTATAATCACACAACTGCACTTCAGTAAGCCTCCACATGAGCACCTTTGGTAGCACGTAGAATATCAAGACAGTAGCCGATTTCATTGCAGATCATTTAAAGCATCACTTGAGAAATGGAATCACTGCCTGTTCAATCCTGTCTTTTAACCCTGTGACGTTTTTAACTTGTTACTGCATACACCTTGTCCTTCACATAATTCCATGCAAAGAAATCGATAGGTGTGATGTCTGGGGAACAAGAAGGCCATGGAATGAGACCATCCTGACTGATCCATCGGTTAGGAAATTTTATATTGAGTAAATGGCTCACATACAGTGGTGATACCCATCTTGCTGATAGAATCCATGTGGCTGCATATCTTCCAGGTGAGGTGCAGAGTACAATTCGATCATATCCAGTTAATTTTCAGAGTTCAGTGTTTTTGCGGGAAAAAAAATGGCCCAATCACCTGGCTGAAGCATAGTGCACATCACACGTTTACCTTGGGACTATCACGGTCATGTTCATGAATTGAGTGGTGATTTTCATATCCCCATATGCGACAGTTGTGTCTGTTAATTTAACCAGACAGTTGGAACATCGCTTCATCATTGAAAGAGGACATTTCATAGAAAGTGCTCATCTTCGTCTATACGCTTGAGAAAGTGAATGGAGAATTCCTCTCGTTATGGTTCGTGTTGGCACTTAATTTCCTAGACGCATTAAGTTTCAATCTCTTGCGAACCACCCTACGCAATGTTGCTTGTGGTATTTGCAGCTGCAGGTTTGCCTGGCGGATAGATTTTGTAGGACTTCGGGTAAACATTTCCTGAATTTCCGAAACTTTATCTGCAGATACACTAGGCCTACCTACTCCTTTCTGGTGCAGCACTCTGCTGGTTTCCTGAAATTATTTTAACCATCGCCTCATTGATTGTTCCGTAGGTAGATCTTTCTGAAATTCCCCTTTGAAAATGTCTACGGTCACTGGAGATTTAGTATCCCACAGCACGCACATTGCTTCTCCTGCATTGTCGCCATTTCAATGCTGTACTGTCGCAATGTTTGCTGGGATCAAGGCTGCCATCCTTATGAGAAAAACTCATTGAGTTGCTTTGATAACAGCAGCAAACCGTTTAAAGGTACCTATTAATAAATTTTAATAGTCTGTTACAATAAAATTTTAATCGAGCTACATAATAACTCTATGCAATGCAATGATTTAAATGATATACAGTTAGTTTGATATTATAAAAAAGAGAATTAGTTCTTGAAAAAAAAATCCCAAAATATAAATTATCCCACGAATGTGTCGAAATAGTCTGGCTAGTGTATTAATTTATGATACATACTATAATGCATTGAAGAAACCACCAAATTGTCTGAGAAACTTCAATTATAGTGTCTTTCTCGGCACTCAAAGCAACAACAGCGACATGCTTTTGTCAAAGAAAACATACACGAGAAAGACATAATTATCTTCCTAGACATCGAATTACCCTAATATCGTCATAGAAAGACAAGAATCTGTGTCCATTGATCAACCAATAAAGTCATTGTGATGACAATACCGGGAAGCCTAACTGTTGGTTTAGAGTTCTTTAACGTTTCCTCTTTATCCTCAATAACTTGATTTACTAGGCCTTAATTTAATGGTGGCAAACATAGGTATCAGTACCGAGTCAATTAAGGTTTTGTTAAAGCAGATTTGTAACTTTACTTTTGTAACACTTATCTGTTAAAATATATGGACATAAATCACTGGGAGCTACAAATTAGAACCACAGTGCACTTAATGCAAACTTTGTCGCCTTCGTTTGCCAGCGTTTGCGTGTGGGTGTGTGTGGGTGCGTGTTTGTTGAGGATGGAAGATTTCGGCACCGAGTGCCATTTAACGCCTCTCTTGGATAAATATTGACCGTTATTTCAGAGCCGCTATCACCTCGAAGATCGAAGGGTTATGCTCTTCCTCCTCTTAGGTTTATTACAGGGGTAGGACCGAAGAGTCCTAAAATAACTAGCTATTTAAATTGCCCTTTATTTTAGAAAACGAATTATCTATGAAACTTTATAGTAGTGCATTCACTTAAAGAAGTAAACTGTTTTAAGGGTTAGTTTCATTTAAACTGTTTTGAGTTGAATATTGAACACAACATCCCATTAAAGTAAATCTTATTAATCTTTAGGATTCCTAAGTTTCCTCTTGTTAGCTTTTCTCCTGCTATTTTTCGTAGGCGTTGTGTTCGCACATCTTCCGTTCTAACTCAAAAAAACATTTTTGTATACCTTCGACCAATTTTTTCTTCTCCTTTCTAGCTGCTCTTCCATCACAAAAAATTTATTCTTTTTTTTTTTGTCTTTCGTGATGACCAGATGTTTCAGGTGATAAGCTGCTTTTTATCCGTTTAAAAATTCACCAGGGCATCATGTGCATAAACATATTAAGACCATAGGTTTACAAGACTTGGAAAAAGTTAGTGCCCTTAAGCTGGGCTGATAGACTGTAGGAATTTTTATTTTCCTTGGCAACGAAGAAATTGGTCGAATGGTTTTCAAAAAAGCAAAGTTAAAAATGGTTCAATGAAAACAAAATCATAAATAAATAAAAAAAAGTCCACAAAAATATAAATCTATTTTCCCTGTTCCCAAAAATTGATAAAATAACTTGTTCCAAGTTTTGATTAAACGCTTATTTAAAATATTTCTGTTTAGAAAAATTGCTGTTCTAGCGAGCGTACTACTCTGCTATTTTTAAGGTGCATCTTAAATGGTTTACACTGAATTTTCACATTGTGAATCTCTTATAGGAGGCCGATACTAAAGACCGTTTTATCACAAACCGGCACATTCCTTCTTTTCTTTCTCTCTCTCTCTCTCTCTCTCTCTCTCTCTCTCTCTCTCTCTCTCTCTCTCGCATGCTTAAATTCATCTCTCTTATTCAAACGCTTCCTTCTCTATTTTCTCATTGATTGTTTCCTATATAACGCTGAATCATCTTTATTATTTAAACCCCTCCCCCCCCTAGTGCTTCTGCATGAATGCTAAGGCACGCCATTGTTCCGGAAATGCGCTAATTTCTATTTCCGGTAGTGATCGGAAAGAATATAGGTCAGAGAATATTGTAGTCAACTTTTTAAAGTTTACGTTCAGCCTGCGTAATAAGAGTTAGCCTTTATTTTGACCTGCGTTGGCTAATATAGGGTACACGCCGATCATTAAGTGTTCTTTGTGAAAAAATTTGCCCTACTGGTTATTTACTTCAGGCATTTTTGTAAATGGGAAAATAGTGGATGGTAATCTCTGAAAGAATTTCCGCGATATGAAAAGTGATTGAGTGAATTTAAGTGGAGTGGCCACTTAATTAAATTAAATTAATATTCATAAATATTAAAATAAAAAAAAACAAAAATTATTTTCTATAATTTTTTTTGTATCTGCCTCCTCTCAGTCAATCTAAGTTTTCTGCTTGTTGCTATGGAAATGAATGTGAGCCGATAAAAGTAAAACTTGCTTTTAATTTACAGGAAATGTTAAGTAAAAATTTGCACACTCTTCTCGTTCCATTTTCGTGTCTTTATGTGATACGAAAATGGAACGAGAGGGCTGTTCGATCATCTTACACCGATCCTTTGCCCATCACCACGCTGTGTTGTGAAGACTGAGCACAAGTGTTGAGGCCACTCCACATGCCAGCGTCCCATCTGTCTTCTTATGGCATCGTGCCAAAAAAAGATGAAGAAGGAATAAAAATGATTAGATAAATAAAAAGGAAAATGACTGGGGCAGTTTGCTTTCATTACTGACGTTGTGAAGGAGCTCACTGCTCGCCGTCGAGCTGTTATTGATATCACGTGATTAGGGTCGAAAGGGTTCTCCTTGTTATTTGTTTACAACATTTATACCCTGAGGAGAGTTAGCGCTGCTAATGAAACGGTTATATTTAAAGACACGTATATCTCTTGAGAAATTACTTCGGCTTCTCCTTTGTTTACACCGACTTCCTGGATTAGTCGTTTTGGGCCATTGGCGCGGGTATTTTTCTGGGTATTCCTTTTTTTTTTTTACTGCTAATATCCAAAACACTCAGAGACCACATGTAGAATTATCAGCAGTAGTGCACAATTTCAATTCAAATATGTAGTTAGGTGCTTAATACAGATAGAATAGTGTACAATACATGAAGCAAATATGGGACGACCATCCCCAGTCAGTCTGGGGGCGGTCGGTCCTGCCCTCATTCTTCTCTTGATACGTGGACAACAGAGTTAAGAAATAAGAGTAACATAAGATTATATTCAGAATTTTCTTCGACTTACCGAAACTGTACGTTTTGCAGGCGAATCCAGCGAACACTCAATCCCCGTAGTCAAAAAATCCCCAGCACACCCCTGCTGTCTCCACACCTCCAACTCAGCCGTCAAGGTGAGTGGACCGCTGCACCTTCTACCTGCTAGCAGCGTGTCGTACGACAGTGCTCCGCAGATGACAGATTCGGCAACGAACACGCACTACTTTGGGTCTCAAGTACCCCACAACGAAGCGAGGGTAAGAGAAGGGTTACGAGTGAAAACAGTAAGCTCCGCCCTGTACACACTTTATTCTCTCTCCTTTATGAGCACACGACTTGAACGAACGCAAACAACGGCAGCAGAGGTTACTTTACGCGGGTGGTGAGTACCAGTAGTGGCGGTCACGCGGGCTGGAATACTGCCGCGCCACTGGTGGGTGTGTTTAAACGTCGTGCAGCGTCTGAACCTCCCAGATGGAAAAGTGATGCCAGAGCAGTGTCGGGAAAACAAGATGCCGGACGCGTGCTTTCGCAAGTGGATCGGAGAAAAATAGGGGTAGTTTTGTGTTTGGAGAGGATGGGCTGTCTGTATTTTTTTTTTTTTTTTCACACATAAGGGAAGTTGAAGAAGCGTACGAACAATACACGTTCCCTTGGAAGATGCTTTTCGCTCCAGTGATAGTGGTAACCATGACAACGTAAGAGCAGTGATAATGAGAGAAGCAATGTCACAAGAGTAAGATTGATAATGTACCAGTGAACATTAATGTAAAATGATGAGCAGAAATAATACTACCTGCTAATGTCGAAACAATAGTAAGAGTGATATTGTTAGAACAAGAAGTGGATAATGTTGCTATGCCAAAGGTCTGCAGTCTTGAGCGAAGTACAGTAATAGAAATGAAAAGAGAAAAAAACGCCTTCTTCTGTTATCCCGAGAAGAAAAACACTCTTCTTATCTGAACGCTAATTACTCAATATCGACAGACTTAATCAGTGCACCAGTTATAACTGCCAAATGAACAATAAAAAGTGATTGTTCATTTGGAATCTGTGTTTTTTACAATTTTGGCATTTTGTAAATCATATTTTTTAAATGATTTTTCTTCATAATAATCACCTTTAGAAGTAAGCCACAGAAGAAAGTGTTTATGAAGCAATTAGAGAACAGCAAAATGCATTAGCATTAATGTACTTTAGTATTCTTGAAATCGTGGATCTGTTCTTTCCAGTGCCTTAATGCGTAGATATCTAACATAAATTCCAATGAAATGAAATAGCCAATGGTTTGAAACTTGAGTAGAACGTAATGATGTAGCGCACAGTTTAAGCTATCTACAAATGAGCTGTGTGTTGTTAAGCCCTTCATTTACTCTGTTCGAACGCCATAAAGAAAGAGAGCGACAGTGTCAAGTTTTGTTGCTAATGATCTTCAGGGCGTATATGCTGCATGCTTTCTTTGCGTATGACGTGATGGGTGAATATTTTGTTAGTAGATATCAAGAAGGCGAATGGCATCTGAATGATATTAAGGTCATGCGGAAAAATTTCGACTTAGCGAAGAGTAGTTACCGAATACAGTACAGTAAAAGTTCTCTATAAGGAGAGTTTATCCCCTTCCCTCTCTTCTCAAAAAAAACAAAAAAAAAAAAAAGGTTTTATGTAACATATGCTCATAAGCATCGACGTTGAAAAATTATTATGGATTCAAAACATAAAATAGTTTGGAAAATTAAGGACTCTGTTGCAGTACATAGATGATCCTTAATAATGTCCACCTCTAATAAAGTTTTTTATTTTGAGATTGAAAATTGCTTTCAATTCCTTAAGTCTAAAATTTAAAATTTAAATTTCCATAATTTAAAATTTTACTTTAAATTATGGAGAAATCACAAATGATCGTTTCATTCGCGGACTGGTGCAAGATCTTATCTTAATTGTCATCATCTCAACCTTCTGTGGATTTCTCCTTCTCGAAATAGTCTCCCTTGAACTTTACACACTCTCACCACCGTCGTACCCACGCATTAAATGCTTCTTGTAAGCCATTTTTCTAGAGACTGCGAAGTGCTTCCGTTTTAGGAAATGTTAAACAGTTTTTAACATTTCATACGTTTCTGCTGCAGTTTTCCCAGTTGAAAGAAAAATTTGATATTCGTTCGTTGCGTCATTGCAACATCGTGACACGGAATGTTAACGCTACTAACAAAACTGGTCGTTACTTCCGACCTGTCAGCCTAGTAGACAATCTCTGTACCACGATCTGTTGGAGGAAGTTTGAACTGTAACATACACTTCCGTTTATTTTCAAACGGAATTTATTTGGTCCTTGCGGCTGTCGCAGACATTGCCAAACTGTGCTTACTACCTGATATTCGGGTTTCACTCAAGCCAAGTGGGATCTAATTTCGGCAATATCCGGTCCATCTGTGACGGCCAAACCCTCTACTTTCACCTTCACGATGGTGGGACTGCTAGTAACCGAGGGTATAAACCCCATAAGCAAATACTGAAATACGGCACCTAGCACACTGTAGGTTAACACCAAGGCACGAACCAAATCAAGCAAGGGTCAAGGTGTGGCGCCCACGCCACATAGAGAAATGACGCCCCTCTATGTTACCAGGCAATACTATGTGGCAGATGACTCTCATCAACCGGTGCAATATCACCAGTTTGCTTGCCAGGCTTGTAGTGGTGGACCCATTGTTTAATCTCCAGAGCAAACTCCGGCAAACCCTCTCCCATCTCTTCCATCATGCAGTATGATTGATGTCTTTTGAGGTCCCGATGGATGTCTTTTGAGGTCATCGTAGATATCATGGCAAGATCCAATCTTCCTTACAGGTGTACCTTACATCTGTAAAACGGTGTTGGCAGGCCAACGTTGGCGCACTATGGCCATAGTTGCCGATGCGCCCAATAAATCCCGAAACAAACAAACAAACAAACAAACAAACAAACAGCAGGCCAACGCCGAATAGTTCACCGGACCGAACCTATTGGTAACTCTCTAAGAGGGTTCTGGCACAGTTACTGCGTAATCTCGCAGCATGTACTCTGCCAGATATTGACCGGAAGGAGTTCCAGTAGTGTGCATAAAGATGCATTGCCGAGGCCACGTTATGTCAAAGAGCTGGGTATACTCTTACCATGTGTACGTATATCCAAAAATTTCATTACTTCATACAGAATGCACCCCAACCGTTTCTTACTACTGAATACACCATCAGTTGTCAAAATAATAGAACAAACTTATCTTCGAAAAGATCTAAACCCCCCAAACACTTCCTAGTTCATTTCACAAATATACGCGGTCTCAGTTCTAATCTCAACGATGTCCATTTCCACTTGCAGTTTGCCAAACCCCATGTACTTTTTCTGACCGAATCTCAGTTATCGGTTGATTCAAACACTGCTCATCTCAGTTGTCCGAATTATTCACTGTATGATTCCTTTCGCTTCAAATGTGGTATTTTGCTTACGTCAGTCCTGATATTCCCTGACAAGACTTTGTAATTTGGAATATCCCCCTTTCTTCTCTGGCTTAAAATCTCTCTAACACATTCTGTCAAATTCATCTGTTTCCTCTATCTTTCTCCCAACTCCACTAATCACTTGGAGCTCTTTGACATCCTCTATTTGAAACTTTACTTTCTCCAATCCAACTTTCCTAACAGCGAGGTAACTTTTCTTGGTGATTTTAATGTTCACAACTACAGCTGGCTTCCGTTTTCTAGTCAAAAATTCTGAAGCTTTTGCAATTACTAATGACTCGCACAGATTGTCATTTACCTACCAGAATACCGAACAATCCTAACCACGTAGCCAACACGCTTCATCTTTTTCTCACAAAGAACCCTTCTAAGTACATGGTCAAGGTGAGTCTTCTTCTAGGCCCCTCAGATCACAACTTGGTGATAGTCTCTTCTCCAACGGATCCTTTCTCTTGTGGCCATTCACAACCTCATGTTGTTTGGCATTACAAGAATGCAAAATGGGATAATCTGCGAGATTTCTTTTCCTCTTTTCCTTAGTCGGATTATTCTTTCAAATATTCTGATGTCAACATTTGGCCAGGTCGTATTCTTGCATGGATGGAATCCTTTATTCCACACTCCACTTTAAAGTCTCGTCCTTTATCTAAACCTTGATTTCCAATAAATGTGCTAAGGCTGTTCAAAAGAAGAATGGTGCATATCATAATTGGCTTGTTTTCAAATCTCCAGGTTCATTTTCTGCCTACACCAAAGCTCACGACAATTGTAAACAGTTATTAATCAGTCCAAACTAGATTTTGAACAGGCTAAGAGTAGAAAACTTGCGTCTTGTCCAAAAGGTAACTGAGCATTCTGGTCTCTTGCCAAAGCTATTGGTCGCAACTTTTGCCCATCTCCGTTCCCACCTCTGTCAAAACCAGATGGTTCTATTGCCAGTTCAGCCAAAGATAAAGCTGACCTGCTAGCATCGCATTTTTATTCCAATTAGTGTATTGATGATCTTGGTAAACCACCTGCCACCATTCTCAGTCCATTCAATGCTTTCTTTGGTCTTCCGACAAAAGGATGTCAGGATTTTGCCGAATCTTGATGCTAAGAAAGCTCCAGGTCCTGATGGTATTTCTCCTCTTGTTCTAAAAACCTGTGCTCCTGAATTTACTCCTGTTATGTGTCGCCTTTTTTCATTTTCTTATTCCAAAGTTGTTTTTATTTTCCGCTTGGAAATTTTCTCATATCCAGTCAGTTCCTAAAAAAAGGTGACAAATTCCTCCCATCCAAATATCATTCCATTGCACTTCTATTCTATCTAAAGTAACGGAGAAATCAGTTAACTAAAAACTTTATTTTAAACTATCTAAAAATCTTCCATCTGATGAGCGATCGCCAGTATGGATTCCATCAGTGTCGATCCACTGACTGATATGCTGACTTATGTTACCCATCTATGGACAAATTCAAGGGAAAGGTTTGGTGAAACTCAAGCAGTTGCTTTTGACATTTCAAAGGCTTTTGGTCGTGTTTGGGGAAAAGGTCTTCTAAATAAGCTTCCATCTTATGGTTTGCCAACTGTTTTTTGTAATACGGTATTCAGTTTTCTCTCTGGCTGCTCACTGTGGGTGATGGTATCTGGCTCTGTGTTCTAACTTCCCCACTAATTCTGGTGTTCCCCAAGGTTCAGTTCTTTCTTCCACTCTTTTCCACTTGTATGTTAATTACCTTCTTCCATTCACCGGAAATCCTATCCATAGTTTTGCTGATGATAACACATTGCATTCCACCTTCCAGTTTGAGAAACCTTTCTCTGCACAAACAGCTTCAACTTCTCGAATATCCACTACCAATTCCTTAAATGCTGATCTCCAGGTTATTCTCCAGTGAGGCAATAATTTAGTTTATTTCAATCCTTCTAAGATTCAGACCTGTCTTATATCTAGCAAAAAGGATTCTTCTGCTCCTATGCTTACCTTCGATGACATTCTGATTTCTAGACAAGATCACATATCTCTATTGGGGATTACTCTGACTTCTAATCTCTCTCGGGATAAGCACGTCACAAATATCGCTTCCTCTGTATCTAAAGAACTGGATTTTCTCTTTTGCTCTCGGTTTTACTTTTCTTTTAAACAGTTGTTCACTCTGTATAAATCGCAAATCCGCCCTATCATTGAATATTGTTTCTACATCTGGCGGTGTCCCCAAAACCTCTCTCAGGCTTCTAGATTCAATTCAAAGGAGCACAGTTAGTTTAATTAATGACTCATCTCTAACAGTCTTTCCACTCTCTGTCTCATAGACGTTCTGTTTCTGCTGCATGCCTTTTCTATAGATGCTTTCATGGGCGCTGTTCTTCTGAATTGGCTTCTATAATTTCCGCTCTCTCTCTCTCTCTTCCAAAGCAGTCCGAACACATGCCATAATCAGTATCAGTCAACATCCTTTTACTGTCCAACTTCAAACTAATAGAACCAACTTTTCTTCTTCCTCATTTATTCCTGCAACTTCCGTTCTCTGGAAGTCTTCCTTCATACGCATTTCCTGAAAATCGCAAGTTACAGAATTTCAAGTCTAATATCAACAAATATCTTCTTTCATCTTCTCAACCTTCAATCCATGCACTGTATTAAGTACTATAGGTTCTAATACCGCTTATGGTTGGGGTTTTCATAATAATAATAATAATAATAATAACTCATCGAACATGACCGCAACAGCACAAGTTTGGGAACTCGATTATTACACATCGGAAATTTAAGAACGGTTTCCATAATGTATAATAGAGATGAAAGTGCCTGAGTCATAGAATGTATTCACACGCGTCAAAACCAATAAAGGAAATAATAAATAAATTTCCTTTTATACTCGACACAATGACCAAATGGCTTGAAGAGCTGAACTATCATAATAAAATACTGTTCAGAATTCTGAACACAGATAGAACACAATGCGTTTCCCCAAAAACAATGCCAAAAAAGTAATCAAAGATTACTTTTCAGGGCTAAACAACCAAATCAAAATTCGATTGTTATGAAAAATTATTCCAAAAAATCTAAACGAAGACCTTAGGCCCGTTGTTTAAAAGTATTCATTTTTTATTGCTTTCTTTCCATCTATTATTATAAAAAGTAGTCGGGTGTCACCGACGATCGTTTTGAAGCAAGTATCATGTCGGACTAACAGACTGAACAGCGATATGTGATTCGTTATTGTGTAAGACGGGGCTTAAATGCACCGGAAACAGTTAAAGAGATGATTGAAGCGTGTAAGACGCTTCATTCATCTCTTTAATTCATTTTCCCCCCATGGTAATAGGGGGAAAAAAAAGAAACTATTATTTTTAGGTTGTTGTTGTTATTTGGTTTTTAGGAGCATTAGCAACTAAGGCCATATTGCTCCGGGGATATGCGGTGGTCATTCCCTGACCTTTCCGCATCCTCCGTATTTGGTGGTCACGGGCTCGAACCCCGGTCTAATCAAGAAGCGTGTGCTACGCACTTCTGCTCCTGCCCACCTGGCTACGGAGGCGCCCCTTATTTTTAGGCCACCCGAATAATTAAATTCATCTGCCGTGCTTTATGTCTTATTTCTGTCAATTGCGTGTGTTCTTTGGTCGATTTGTCGGTTTTGCTGGACGAAAAACCCCAGTTTCTGGGGAAAAACCTTGCTATCTATTCTTGATACCGACTAACTCAACCACGAAGTGGTATAGTTAGTCGTAGTCGTAATATAGTAATGAAACGTTCAGTCGTACCACTGTGTCTGAATGCAATAAGCGGTTCAAAGAGGATCGTGAGGATGTTTGTGATGACTCAACAAGTGGGCACCATAAACTTCTATAAATGAGAACAGAGTTGCAAAATTTCAGGAAATTGTGGCAAGCTATCGTCGTTTGACCCTCAGAATGATGGCTGATGAGTTGGATATGAATAAGGAGACGATTCGTCAAATTCTGCATGAAGATTTCGTCTGTGCAAAATTAGTGTCGCACGGATGAGCAGAAGCAACAAATAGTTTGTTCATGCGAAGAATTCATTCAGACTTGTCAAGAAAATTCTAATTTCCTTCACTATTGAACTTCAAAATCATCACCAAGATCCAAAAAGTTTAGTTTACAGAAGGCAGGGTAAAAACGATGCTGATCATGTTTTCGCCAAACAGGGTGTGCTTCACAAGGAATTTCTGCCTGAAGGTGAGAGAGTCAATGCTGTGTTCTGCGTGCAGGTGCTTCAAAGACTGTTGAAGCGCATATTCCGGGCGAAGCCGCAATTTCAAGAGAAATGAGCTGCTTCTTGTTGCACGACAATGTCCCCGCCCATTCCGCACTTGTTTGTTGTGAAGATATTTCTGACGAAACGTGGTACTGAACTCTCCCGATCTAGCAGCACGGACTTCTTCCTCTTTCTCAATGTAAAAACTGTCCTCAAAGGAGAGATTTCAGGTTGTTGAGGACATAAAGAAAAACGTAACTGCCGAACTGAACATCATCTCTTTGGACGCCTTCACTGATTCTTTTCAAAAACTTTTAGAACGGTGTAATAAGTGCATTCAATCAAGTGGTTATTACTTGGATTAAAAATAAAACCATTTTTGAGCTCCTTTACTTTGTGTTCTTTTTATTTCACCAGTCCCGGTACTTTATTGCCACACCTCGTATGATCTTGGCCTCCAGTTTTGCATCTACAAGATAAATCATGTATCATTCGAAAATTCTCAACCAGGAATATGATATTACTAATATTACACAGAATTGAACGAGTTAATTTTTAAATACGAAATTAGGTAATTAATGCGTTTGTGCTAATTACAGAAATTCAATTGCAGATAAATTTTCAGAGAACACATTGGATACTCAGCATTTCAACTATCGCCACTAGATCCGTTGAAAATAGGAGAGGGCGTGGGTGTTATGAATATGAAGCACAGCGGACTCTACACAGAAGTCACACACTCCCCCAATCTTATTCATGCATATGGTCTCCAAGATACATTGCACAGGTGTTGACTTCCACCGGTAAATGCAAAATTATATTATTTTGTAAGAGCCAAAATCATCTTATTAACGTGATTTTCCGCTAGCTTTGAAAGATCTTATTCTATAAGACTGTATTCTGATGAACTAGCTTAAAGCGTTAATTTAGGAAAAAAAAGTAAAGGTGTCTCAGAAAATTTTCATTATGTAAAACTTGGGAGTTTAATATTGGTTCATGGTGCACTCTTGTGGAAAATTCCGCTAGCAGTTGCCAACCAAATGGTGCCTATTAGTTGTGTTTGTGAAAGTTATTATGATGGTAGCGGTGTTGAGCGAGCTTCAAGTAAGATTTGACAGTAGAGAGCATTCAAGATAATCAAAAATTAACAGTTTGGTTAACTTAGGTAATTTAGGTCATTAAACCACTTGTCTATCATAGTTAAATAATATATCGCGGCAGCTCTTGGGTGTGCTTCTTAGAAAAATACACGAGTGAAAGCTTGTCTGGAACAGAAGATTTTTGGGAAATATCAAAATTAAATCACATCTGTTTTGTCAGGCGCTGCAGAATTTCTCTTTTTCGCTACAGAAATCAATTACTCTTCTAATGAGGTGCCAGCAATCACCAAAACAGCCGTCTCGGTTGCAGGACGGCATCACATTACAAATTAGCAATATTATGCTTTCCTTTTAGGAATGTAGCACAATGCAATTGTAAAAATACGTGTTTTTCAGGCAAGGTTTCAACTGTTTTCATCTATTTTTATAAGAATCACGTAAACGCTGTTCTGGTATAGTTTTTTTTTCAGTTTGTTAAAAGTTGGAAGAGCTTGACGGCCTTATGACAAGAATGGAGCTACTGAAAGAAGTATAGTATGTGGAAATGCCTGAAACCATTGCACGTGTACAGAAAGCAATTACTCAAGAAAGTCTACAAATGATTCTCGCAATAGCTTGGTCCGAAACAAACACCCAATTCTGCAGAAAATGTAACTTGAATGTGGTTCTGTGCAGATCGTCTAACTCAGCTACACTTAAAAAAAAAATCTTCTCGTCTCGATTCGAACTCTGGTCTTCTCCTTATGATGAGGAGGAACATGATGGTACCACTGTGGCAGCTACGAGGATAGAAATTGTATAACCTTCGCGCTTTAATTAATCGCTACGATCTGGAGTCCTTTATTGATCCTGGATCCCTCGCTTTCTGTCGATGTGATATTAAAGGAATCTAAATTCGTGAAAAGATTAATTTTCAAGAAATGCAAATGAATATAGGCGACTACTTGTAACTATTACGTATTTGTGTTTAATATTAAATTTTTTTATTCATATTCTGGGGCGGCCACATATGATCAGAGGGATTTACATGGTAGAGAACATAACCATTTGTAGCAGTCACGTGGTTTCGAACTACTCTAATCTCAGACACGTTTACACTTGTGTTAACCACTCCGCTACGCCAAGAAATTCTTATTATTTTACAAATGTATTCATTATTACTGTAATACATATTTAATTTCACCTGTTAATTGACTTCGTCCGTAATGTGTAAATAAATAAATAAATAAACGACTACAATTTGTTTATTTTTGTAGTTAAAGAAATAAGCAAACTATAGGATGGAGTTCGTTAAATTGATATGAAAAATAACCATCATCATTATATTGAGAGACAGGCTAATAGGATAACCTTTTATGATATTTTGTTTTGCTGTGTTATGAAAGTTACTGTTGTTTTATTTCGAAGTTGGCAGGAAGGTAATTACAATGAAGATTAATAATGGTTGTTATCGACTTAAAATTTGTTAGCTTTATTCTGCCTTGATTCTCCCATTGCAGACATTTTCTTCAGCCATAAATTAAAGTCGAGAAAGTTAAGAGGTCGTTTTTACGAGCAGAGACTAGTATTAACTCAAATATGCAACCGTGCAAAGAATTGTTATGGAAAAGGGTGTTGTCCTTAAGCTAAGTTGGGGGGGGGAGAGCTGTTATTCTCGGAACATTTTTCCTGACCGGAGATTACTTGATGCTTAGTTCTCTTAATACAGTACTTAATCATAGAGATTTTGAATATGGCAGTATTTACTCTCCATATATTATCGCACAGTCATGAAAGATGCTATTACAGACGCTCTATGCGAAAACTGTTGAGAATTTTCCGGTGATTTGCCTAATTCTGCTGTCTAAGACAGGCTAATAAACCGTCTTAAATAGTAATGTTAGTATATCCTCAGTGGAAACATTGCCCGAAAGCAGTTTTCATGTTGTTTATTGTTGTGCTTACTATGATCACAAAGAGCTTATCTCAAAGGAATACGATGACCTTTTCTTTCTTCTTAGTTTATCATAGAATTATTTTAAATGTTTTAGCCCAGAGAGGATATTTTTAAATGTTTTTTTTGCATCGTTGCTTTTCTTGTTTTCTTTATTTTTGCTTCAAAGGAAAGTTTGACATATTTAAAACGTTCTCGGATAGATCCCGTTGTTTATTTTAATTTTAGGCGATCGTTGATAAGTGAATCCGGTGTTGACTTTTATTTCAATTAAGCAATTTTCTTTGCTTGGCATATTTTTAAAGTGTTATTCAATGATCCTTCATTTTAATTTCTGGATATCGTAGCTAAATAAAGGCAGGTATGCCAACAAAAAAAAGCACTTAGCGTGTTGCCGTCATCGGTCCTGTAATTGAAATTTTAATGAACGTAGACTGAGAAATTTTTCTTCCTTCCTGCATTTACCATTCTCAGCGAAGTATCTAATTTCTCGTCTTATCTGTGGGAAGAAATCGGTTCTATTAATTTACATTCCCCATCTCTTGAAGGTGCATTATTTTAACCTACTCCCTTTAGTTACTTTAGGAATAATCAACTACTCCAGTGAGCATCTTAATTACCAATACAAACTTGATTAAAGAAATAGCGTTAAGTGGTATTTTGTTTGCCGCCATTTCGCTTATATTATAAGCGAAACAGAGACAAAAACGAAAAGGAATGTTAGTGAATTTTATTTGTTTTTTAGTATATTATAGCTTGTCATAAAATCACAAAAAATCATATTAGATTATAAAGTATTTAAGGGCAAAAGCCTCATGCTACGAGGTAGAATGACTAATATGTAGGATAGTGCAAATGCATCATTTTAACATAGCTACCTACCAAAGTAGTTAAATTAATTAATTAATTAAATTGGCATCGTTTTGGTTATATCTCATATTTGTGACTGCCTTCACAACGAGTTGCCATGGTATTGTACTGCCTCCAATAAATAACACTTCACCAGTGGAGAAGACTATTGTTATTTATTCTCAGCGGATACCACCACCCAGACGGCACCGTTTCAAAACTTGTTGGCTTCTCTTCGGTGGGTGGGCAGGTACCCTGGTGTTGCAATAGTGACAACCCAGTTATGAAGTATAACTTCACAATATGAGCGATGCTTGATGGTGCGTAGTGATGTCGACTATAAAGTATTTAAGGACAAAAGCCTCAAGCCCTTAAATACTTTATAGTTTATATCACTATCGTTTTGGTTATATGAGATATAACTAAAACGATGCCAATTTAATTAATTAATGTAATTAATTAATTTAACTACTTTGGTAGATACCTATGTTAAAATGATGCATTTGCACTAACCTACATATAAAAAACATATCATATTCGTCAACGTTCATCCAATCGTCCCTTTCCCAAAGTAATACAACGTAACATATTGTTTATCCCCTCCTTATGCTGAGGAATGAAAAAAATAATAACGTAATATAGGATTGAGATAAGTGCTCTGAGTTGGCCAGTCTAACTTTTCGACACTTGTATCCTCAAACGAGTCCGTCCCAACGCCAGTATGACGTGGAACTTTGACCTACCGATACAGGTGGGTCTTCCCCGACGTGCTGCCACAACGAAGGCAGTGCATTATTGTCCAGGACATCTAGATGGACTTCAGAATTCATAGTTTTGTCCAGAACAGCCAATGGTCCAAGGCTAAATCATGAAAAATAGCCCTATCACCATCACGTTACTTCTGCCTAATTCCATTTTCGGGACGATACTGTAATAAATTTAGGCGGTATCACCCAGGCACGACCCTGAGACTGGTACTGTAGCTAGTCACTCCAAAGCACAGCTTTCAACCGGTCTATCGTCCGAAAACAGTGGCACTAGTCGGGGTGATTAGTCGTATTTTGCCGGCTGCACAACCGTTGTAATCCATATCATGCAGCATTCTGCGTACTGTACTGGTGCTGAAATATGTTCCAGTCGTCTCTCAGGGCCTGTATGTGTACTGCGACAACGTTGACTTGCGTTGCGAGCGGAATATTCTTTTCAGGGCTCTCCATGTTAATAATAAAAAACAAACTATAAATATATAAAATAAAAATAATTATTTTTATTTTTTAATTATAATAATTAATTATAATTAAGAGAAGAAACAGATATCAGTTGATATTGGTTGATTAATTATTTAATTTTGACGATGTGTTTCATTTTTTATGAGCTGTTAATCGGCGTAATTTTATGCAATATAAACTTGTTTTAATAACCATTTCATTCTTAAAGAAAAATCTGTCTTTATTTCCTTACTTGCATAAGCTTTACAGGCAAGAAATAATTTGCCACATTTCGGGTAAGAAAGTTATAAATATTTGATAATACTTGATAGGTGTAAATTATTTTACTTGTAATTCTAAAAACCAAAGAATGATTCAACATGTGGACGTTTACACCTTATTACATGGCGAAAGCGGCAATTGAACCTCCATATATATATTATTGCAAGAAAGATAGCACTTAGTGCAGTAAAATAAAATAAATATTACTTATTTATAATCTTTCTATACATTAAAATAATTTTCCTCCTAGTGATACTTATTTCAGCCAATGGGAGAAGAGAGATGCTGGTTACGTGGTAATACGTAACAAATGTACTAAGATACGTAACGGAAGCTTGTTTTACTGTGATAAAACAAGTTCTGTTTTAGCGTGATCATGCTAAATAAATCTCGTGCACGCGCTTTGCTTGTCTGTCATGCCAACGCGGTACCATTCTTGATTTTCATACGTAAGGTTTTTATGTATTCGTAGCCGAGGAAGAAACACACACAGTGTCGAAAGCTTCTATAAGTATTTTATTTTATTTTATCAAATGAAGCGAGCAGGGGGCGAAGCTCCCAAGTAATAAATTAAAATAAAATTATTTCTCCGTCCAAACCATATTATAATATATTTGAATAACCAACAAAAAATGACCTCTAAATAAACTTTGACCTCTTAGACTGTGCCCTTTGACCTCCACAGCATTCTACCGTCTTCCTGGATCGCACATACTGCAGATATGTCGATCAGAGAATACAGCATACCTCCGGGTAAAGTAAAATGACTACTTTCTGTTTTAGAAGTATATGGTATCTACATAGAAATGAAACTACTCTGAAGCCTTATAACTTTTTTTATTGAAGAATGCAAAAAAGAGGAATGTTCGTACAGTTCATAGTCAGCATGCTCGAGTTTCATGTGATATATTGCGAACGTAATATCCGGGTACACTAGGTTACGTAATGTGATGTCTGTAATGGTTTAACGGAGACATTCAATATGTGCACCACTAGCACGAGTACTGTACATTATAACGGTATTCAATTTCCTTTCGCCCGCATGGGTATTACAGTTGGCATAATCAGTCCTTCCTACACCGGCTGGAAAAGACCTCAGTTCGAATCCCGTCAATGACGCGATGAGGTTTTATGGGCATTTTTTCACAATGACTGAGTTAGTTGGTTTCAGGCGAGAGTGGAATGGTCCCCCCCGAAAACTTGTTTTTCTTCCAGAAAACAAGCAAATCGACCATAGAATACACGCAACTTACAAACATATTATATACGACGCAATATGGCGTAAGTTGCTGAGGGACCTAACACCCTACATCAACCACGTGTCCTTCCATACTCTCTAATGCTTCAAGGGATACAGAGGCCACTGTCGGCTTCAGACTCACAGAAAACCCACATTGCACTTGTGGAGAAATAGAAGACTGGAACCATCTTATGTTTGACTGTCCCATCTACGAATACCTAAGATGTATTCTGGTTACAAAAGTGAGATATCTTCCAAGAGGACAAGAATTTCTCCTCCTTGAAACGGAAGATTATAAAACATTGTCACGATTCGCCCAGAACCTCTTCGCCAGAAGAAGGGTGCAAATTGCCATACACTGAGAAAATGCCACCCGACTATGACAACCCAAAGACAAAACATATCATCAACCAGCATTTCTCCTCCTTTAAACGGAAGAAAATTAAAACCGAAAACTTGATGACAGACTGCAGGCACAACCTCAACTGAAAGTACGGGACTTGTCCCAGGAATGACCCACAACCCTAGAAGTTGACGTCTCTTGAGAAGAACTAGAACTTAAATAGAAGACCTACCATAGACTTGACCTCATTGCAACTCTGCTGCCAACGCCACAGATCTTATATCTGGGCTCTCTTGCACGGTACTTTCTTTCCAATTCCCGGGGGAGGGGAGGAGATGGTTTCACTGTCTCTTCCCCTCCTTTTCCTCCTGGTGGGACATGGGCCTGCCCCACTGCCCACAGGGGTCACCTCCTCTATCAACCCCTTCCTTCCTCCCCCCCAGCCTTCAGTCTCTCCCTTACTCTGTTCACTTTCACAGCATAACACCACACAATCTAAATTTAAATTTTTGACCTGGAGTTGCCATCCCTATTGGCTCCATAATTCTGACTTTTCCCCTGTCTTCAGTCTCCCCTCAGCGAACGCCCCACACAGTGTCAAATTCAGGCGCCTCCGTAGCCAGGTGGGCAGGAGCAGCACTGCACACACTTCTTGATTAGACCGGCGTTCGAGCCCCTGACCACCAAATACGGAGGATGCGGAAAGGTCAGGGAATTACCACCGCGTATCCTCTGAGCAATATGGCCTTAGTTGCTAATGCTCCTAAAAACAATGCTCCAATGTCAAATAACAAACATAACAAACAACAATGTCAAAATTTAAAAAAATTTTACAAATTTCAACTGCATACGAAAACCCTTCTCGGCCTAACCTTTCAGCGACTACTTCCCAATACTATTAAATTATTATTTTTTTTTTTTTAGGTCCTTGCCACTGAAATCTCAGGAAATTAGGCGGCAGGACCTTCCAGAGTGAAAACTTAAAATTACTTGGTACCTGGTCTTCCTCCACGAGGGATAGTGTGGACAACGTTGGGCCCCAGCAGGGATCTAGCGGCTAAATGGCCAGAAGAACAACGATACACAACACTACACTTACAAAATCAATATAGTTTCAAATCTCTGGCCTTCACAGTGAACTGGTACACCTACAATGAAAGCAACGCGGAGATGGGGGGGGGGGGAACCCCTGGTGCCGTTAGACCCGAACGCACTATACACTGTTGGTGTGATGCGATCTTTCAGCTTAGCTTTTCACATAACCCCATAGAAAAAATTGAGCTCGTAAGGTCAGGCAATCGTGGTGTCCACGTAATAGTTCTATCTCCACTCATCCAGCGGTCTTTGAACCAGGCATCAAGTAAGGAGAGAACATCGCAAGACCAGTGAGGATGAGTCCCATCCTGCTGGAATATGAGATAGATTGACAATCCTCTAATTTTGGTACCACAAATATTTGAAGTATGTTTAAGTACCCATGACCTGTCTTTGGTAACTTTAATTCAGTTGTCAATAGCACATATTTTGCTTTCACTTGTGACATTATCATAATCCAATCTGAAGCGTATTATATAAAATATGTAAACATATAATCAGAAACATTCATATATATATATATTATAAAAAAATTATAAGGCTTCAAATTTGTTTCATTTCTGTGTAGATATCCTATGTATTATACATATAATGTAATCGTAGTACTATCTGTTAGCATTTAAAACACACATTTTCAAAGATCTCTGAGTACAACCGTCGTTTCAGAAACATTTCTCATCTAATTAAAGTCACATCAAGACATGTTAAATCTTCTCAGGCTATATCTACTTATAGATTTTATTATTGAATTATAAGAATGAGAGCAAGGAGAAAACAAAGACAATTCACAATCTCTACAAACAATATTTGGGAATTCTCGAATCGAGATTTTGAGCATTTCTACACGCTAAGACAACTAATTAGTTGTCTCACCACTGGAGAGGATCAATACTTCTGTTTCGGTACACCTCCTTGGTGAGCTGCCTGATGCTAAATCTGCACAGTGTAACCCAATCGAGCCTTTTTAGATATGGTAACATATCTAAAAATTTGGCTTGAAGTGCTGTTACAACACTACGCCAATCTTTATAATGATTAGGTCCATTCAATGTGATTGGTAATCACATTGAATGGACCAAAATAACTGTTAAATTCATATATGTCAAAAAATGATAATATGGATACACTTCATCACGATTTTCGGTTGAAATTAATGCTTTCGTCATAAAGCAGATTTGTCTTTGTAAAGTATATACAGTAGTCAACTCTCTCTCTCTCTCTCGCTCTCTCTGTATTTGTGGAAAACTTCTGACTCATAAAGTTAATAGAAATCGTTTCGAACCTAAAACAAGGGATTTAGAGTCCATAAAGAATCCGAGAGAAACCGAAGTGCTGTCACCTTTTACTGCAAGGTAACTCATCTAATTTTTGTCTCTGACGTCTCTACAGCCATCCACTAGCCAGAGGCGTTTTATTGACGGGTGCTATCGACCTGCTGGCCGACACTCACAGAAAGCCTAAGAATACGGACAAGTGGGTGGAAAGCAGAATTTACGATGCCGTTGAAGAATAGTTACGAGATTTTTTTTCTTTTCCCATCAAATGGTGTGTTTGAAGAAAGAGCACTTGTGCAGAATTAGATGTAAATAACCGGCAAGTTAATCACTTCTAATTATTGCTGAGATGGTTATTTGAGACGTTCTCAATCTTCGAGAGTCGTATGGATGTTGCCATAGAATTTTTTTCCATTTTACAGCATTCCACAGAGACTAGCATTACGACCTTCTGCTGAAATTGTGAAAGAGTTTTTATGTGTACCGTGTTGCTTCTAACCAGTCCCAAATTGGTAAAGTGCAATTTCAGTGCTTAAAAAAAAGGTGAAAGCCGTTTAATATAAGATCAAAAAAGACCAATCAAAGAAGCAAACGCTGCATAACTAAAATGCCAACATTAAATGAAAATACTGGGAAAATTGTTCTTTGCTTTAGTATTTATGTCAAGGCAGATAAGACTCATGAGATGATCAGTATTTGTGTTTGTGAATTGCACTATTCTATGGTCGGTTTGCCTGTTTTGTGGGATATAAATTTAGGAATCGAATTATAGATCCAGTGGAATTAAAATAACAGATGGCGGCTTCAGTTAGATTGCAGTTTTAGGAAACAAGCCCTTTTCAACAAGTTAAATTAGTTATGGAAAATTGAGATTACTAATTCAAATCAAAAGGGACTATGAATCCCAATAAAATTGAGAGGAAAAAGACAAGTAAATATTGAGATTCATAGTAATAGAACAACACGAAGGGCTCCTGCAAGTTTTGGGTTCTGGACATGTACATCGTTATATATTTTAGCAGATAGTGTCACAAGATGAACAGCACCGGTGTTGGTTTTTCCTGCAGAAAACAGAAATGTGCCATGGAGGAAGGTAAATGCCACACTTTTAAATTAGAATCATTAGGTCAGCTTTATGGCGGTAATTAAAAACGGTTAGAGTCAAGGGTGCGATAAATATGAACATAACCCCCCCCCCCCCCCACACACACACACTCTTCGTGCGAGTGAGGTGGAGAGTTTGGCTATATTGAAGGACGAATTGGAGAGATGCCCCCCGCCCTTTTTTTTTTCGGTAGATTCGAATAAGTTCATATTTTTGCATGATATGTCATTTTAATGATATGAAAATAAAGGAATATAGAAAAATGACAAAGTAATAAGGAAGCTTTCAAATATGTTAGTTTTCACTTTATTCTTGTAGGAGGAAGGCATGGGATGCAGAATAATTTAATGGAAAGTTGAAAAGGGAAGGAAGGAAAGTTGTTCAACTACTCGTAAACAATTTTAGCTTTTCGCTAAACAAGTTTATGCTATTAGAAATAGGAAAATCAATATGCTGTTTTTCAGCAGAAAAGAAAGACCAAATGATAGTAGGGTGCTAATTAGTATAATAGGAAGGAACTATAAGCTTTCAGAACTAGAAATATTTGTTGTCTGAAGAGGTTGTTGCTGACTGTACAGATTTAAAAGACTGTCATTATCTTTTATTTTGTATCCAGAAACTTCATTATTAAGTACGAGGGTTGTTTAAAAGTTCGTGGCCTGAGTATGACAGGGTATGGTTAAAAATTTCTGTAAATAGTTTATAACACTTCGAATATATATAACCCACAAGTTTCAAATTTTTTAATTACAAGTCCTTAAGTCAGTAAAGTTGTGTGAATGAGGAAAGATGGACAAAATCAATCACTATGCAGTCATCCAATATTTGGAGAAAAAGGGACTAATGGAAAAGGCAACTCATATGGAAATGATTACAAAATTAGGAAGGATGTCCCTTCCTATTCCATCGTTAAGAACTGGACAGCAGAATTTAAACGAGGGAGGGAAAGCCTTCACAGGGTATGGTTAAAAATTGACCCACGCTGTAGAAGACCTCCAACGTTCATCACTCCAGAAATTGTTGAGAGTATGCATGATCTGCTGACGAGTGACAGTTCGGTACATTGCCAGCGACTTGTTCATCTCAACTGAATGTGTGTACCACATAACAGATTCTCGCTATGAAAAAGGTGTCAGCACGATGGGTCCCGAAGTAGTTGACAGCAGATCAAACCGCACAACAGCTGTCAAGTCAAGGGAATATTTGCTTCGTTTTCAAGCAGATCCAGCACATTTCCTTAACCATGGATGAGACCTGGATCCATCACTTCCAGCCAGAGACAAAGGAGCAGTCCAAAAAGTGGAAAGATAGCTCTTGTACCCTCCAAAGAAAGCCAAGTCGATTCGTTCTGCCGGCAAGGTGATGTCATCGGTTGTTTGGGATTGCTGATGAAACGTTGCTGGTTGATTACCTTCAGAAAGGCCAGACAGTCAGAGTGGCAGATTACACAGACCTGGCGACCGCGAAAACATTAAAGACAAACGCTGACAAGAACTCTGCAAAGGAACGTTGCTTCACCAGAACAACGCTCCTGCTCACAAATCTTTCAATGCCATGGGTATCTTGCGTGAGTGCGGCTTTGAAATCTTGGATTATCCGCACCGAAATTTCACCTATTTCCTAATTTGAAAAAAAAAAACAAAAAAAAAACCGCTTCTCGTAGTTCAGTCGTGTGTGAATTTAACTATACAAATGTATAATATAATACGCAATAAAATTCACTTGATAATAATTCATGTGGTTTAATTATCACTATTCATATTTAATTGCCGCTATGGATAAAGGGAGATGGTTGAGTGGGAGAAGACAGAGAGTGGAAATCAATGAACACTGATCTTCGTGGACTAAAGTTATTAGTGGAGTTCTCCATTGTTCAGTGTTGGGTCTACTGTTGTTTTCTGTATTTATTAATGATATTGATGATGGTATATCATGCTTAATGTCCAAGTTTGCAGACGATACGAAGGTCGGTAGGGTTGTTAATGACACTAATGACAGTACGCTGCTGCAACAGGATCTAGAAAATTTGAGCAGGTGGACTGAGAGATGGCAACTGAAGTTTAACATTGATAAATGTCAAGTACTGCATATGGGAAGCAGTAACCCCAGAGTAACGTATTAACTGTGTAGGATTACATTGACAGTGGTAGAGAATGAAAAGGATCTGGGGGTAATTGTGCAGGCAGATATGAAGTTTTCTGAGCAGTGCAGACGGTCTGCAAGAGTAGCTTGGTGTCTTGTCAATGATATACAGGATTTTTTTCTAGCAGGGATAAGGAGGTGATTATCCCCTTGTATAAAGCAATGGTCAGGCTACAGGTCCGGGGCCCTCATTTTAAGAAGGATGTAGAGCTGCTGGAACAAGTACAGAGAAGGCAACAAGATTAGTGAATGGAACAAAGGGTTGCTCTGACGAAGGAAGACTTAAGTTTTGCGAATTAGTGCATAAAACCGAGTTTAACCGAAGTTTACTCTTAAAACCGGTTTTAAAACCGATTTTCTCAGACTTAGGGAAAATAATTAAAAGCGTATAACACAGGTATTTATTTTATCTTGGGTAGATTGTACAAATCGTAATCAAATCTTTTAAACAAAATCTATCACCTCTTATAGTAAAAAAAATAAAAAAATTAAAATATTCCAAAAAAGTAACCAGCTTGAGATTATACAAAATTACAAATTGTATTCAAATCCTTTGAATAAAAACTATCTTCTTGTACAGAAAACAAAAAAAGAATAAGCCCTATAATAATAATAATAATAATAATAATAATAATAATAATAAATAAAAATAATGTGAAAAAAAACAGCTTGGGGAAATTACTTTACTTTTTATTGCTCAGCTTTTTTCTGAAAATGATCCTTTAAAAAACACGGTATATTAAGCATTTTTCCTGATAGACTTGACCTTATTTTTGTGTTAAAGAGACCAGTGATCGAAAACACTCTCAGATTGGATACTTGTTGGTTTAATGGTCAGCAGTGCTCTATAAACTTTCTCCAGCTTTTCACTTCTACTGCTAGTTGCCTCCAAAAGTTTAAATTCTTTGCTGATTTCCAATTCACTCGGATATTTTGAAGGCTATTCAGTTAATCTCTTTATTACACTATCATACTCTCGCATGAGTGTATCTCCAACATCGGAACTAGACGAGTCTTTGTTTTCTTCTAAAAGAACAGTTCGTTTATTTTCGGTTTCTTCATTCAACGCTAAGACTCCTTCGGAATGTTTTGCAAATAATCTCTGATAAATCTCTTCAGCATGCTTTTTCAAAACTTGCTTACTTGGAAAATCAAAAGTTCTTGAACCTCAATCTTCTTTCCTAAACTTTTTGGGATTGTGGAGATATCTCAGCAAAGCCACAGTTTAGCCATTTCGTCTTGCATTGTAACGCTGCAAAAAGCTTTGGTGAAACTTTAAAGCAAATGGGTTTTCTGCTGTATCAAGCTGTCGAAAACTCTGCTTTAAGTAAGTCTGTATCTTCTGAGGTTATAGCCTTCAGAATCATTTCAACTGGTCGCAAAGTTTCACATAGCAATTCAAGTGTTTTCCAGTCATCGTCAGACACAGCTTCAGTTGACAGTACTGTACATAGAGCATTTGGAATGCAATTTTTCAATTTCAAAAATCTCTCAATCATATAGAATGTGCTATTCCATCTAATCTTGCAATCTAATATAAGTTTATATTCTTTCCCATTAAATTTTGCTTTAACAAAATTTTGTAATACGTCATTTTTGGTAGGCGATTTTCGAAAAAGCTTGCAAATTTTTCTGACTTTATTAATAGTTTGTGCAATATTGGCCATTGGATTGAAGAAATAAATGAGCTCATCGGTAAAGTCGGTTTGATAAAGCATGCCTTGCTGTCTTTCTTCAACTTCTTCATCATCACTACTTTCTTCATTATTTTCATTTTATTCATTGTCTTTGGGAGACTCAGAGACTGTGGCACCATAAATGATTGCTTTTTCATAAAGTACATCTATAACTGACAGATATATATAATGGGCTATACATTGTTGACTTTTAGGCGTAATTTGCTTGCCAAACTTAATCATCATTGCTGCTCCATCGGTGGTGCAAGCAACAATATCCTCATCCAAGTTCAAACCAAATTCCTTCAAGTGTCCATCCACAATTTGCTCAGTTCTTCTGATTCACTATCAAGTGAACCATTAATCTCAATAAGACCTAACGACCAATGATTGTCTTTTGAATGCACATTTATATTCATATACCTTTTTATTTTGTACAAATGTATAGACGTATATTCGTCTAGAGTCAATGAATACCGTGCACCCAAAACCAATGAATTTTTGAAATGCTGAATGAGTTCTTCTTTCTTAGTTTTATAATAATTCAGAACCATTTTTTAAATTCCATTCACTGAGGTTGGTGGTAATTTATCGTATTTATTTCTCTGAAGGTGAAGGCTTGATTGTATAAACTCACTCTTGGCAAATGAATTAAAAGAAAATCCATCTAAAGCAGCTAATTTTGAAATCCCTTCTTCCATAGATTTTTTAACGATAAAGTTTTCTAATGTTCTTACAATCCTCCAGACGACTTCATTATCTTCTGACATTTTGAACATTGTGCTTCATCTTTGCTTTTTCGAGCAAAATAATTCCATAAATTTGATTTCATCTTAGACATATTAAGATCACCGACAATTTTAAATAAAAATATTAAAGATAACAAAGGCACAATACTATGTGTCACTCCCGCAAGTACTGAATGAAGAGTCTAAATGAGGCAAGTTTCAAAATTTTCACGAAAGAAATTTTTTATTTATTTACTTGCAATTTTTTTCCCCCAATTAAATTATTGTATTTTCAAAATTACATAAAAGCTAAATTTGGTGAAGCTGCTTTTTGGAGAACATTTGATGGCAAATTTAATAGGAATAAAGAAGCAAAAAACTTTCTACGATTGAAATTTGATGCAATATTCAGCGAATCTGTTTCTAGTGGGTAACCATCAATAAGGCGCGTTCCACAACTTGCCTGGCGAACAAGATAGATGGAACGGAGAAATGTTGAGCATTTTCTTTTACGCTATCGTTCCAACTCACTCAGTCGTAAATGAGTACACCTGCATCGTGCCATGATACAGGTGGGAAGATTAAAGGTACCCCTCCTAGATTTGGGCCACTTGCCCATGAGATTCGTACCTTAAAATAAAATAAAAAACATAAAGCAGTTGAACGATCCAGACAAACGAACAAACAAAAGAAAATGTGCGTAACAAAAAACTATATTCGAGGGCTAACTAAGAAAATATTCGAATCCGGTTTTAGAAGCTCGGTTTCGGTTTTAACAACTCAATATGAAAACCGGATTTAACCGGTTTATAAAATCGGTTTGCAAGCCCTAGTGTCTGGAGACTAGGCGCCTGCGAAGTGATCTGATTGAGGTGTATAAAGCCTTGAATGGTTTGAGCATGCTCAATGCTGATGGGATTCTTCCTCTTGCTCAGAATAATCGCATAATCGCCTGAGAGGACATAAATTCAAATTGAGGAAAGACAGTTGTAGGATAGATGTGCGGAAGTTTGCCTTTAGCTAGCGGATGGTTGATTGCTGAAACAAACTTCCATCTATCGTTGTAGAAGTTAATAGCTTAAATAGATTCAAGGCAAAACTAGACAAACATTTGGAGCTAGTGGATGGGTGAAATTAGATTTTTTTTAAACGGGATTTTCGAATCCCGTAAATGACGCGAGGAATTTTTATGGGTCTTTTTCACTACTTGACTGAGGTAGTCGGTCTCAGGCGAGGATAGCATGGTTTTCCTCCCCGAAACTCGGCTTTTTTTTCCAGCAAACAGCAAATCGACAACAGAACACGCGCAGTTTACAAGCGTATTGTATAGATGCAATATAGCCTAAATTGCTGATGCGCCTGAAACCTTTGACATAAAACAACATAATCAAGTGTAATATGTCCATAAATTGTGTGTGTTCTCTGGTCGATTTGCATCTTTTTTTTTGACGAAAACACTGAGTTTCAAGGGAAAAAATCTTTTCTATTCACCCTTGAGACCGACTAACTCAGCCACGTAGTGTAAAAACCCATTCAAAGCTCCTCGCGTCATCGATGGGATTCAAACCCTGGCCTTTTTCAGCTGGTATGGGGAAGACGGTGAATATGACCACTGTGCTACTGCGAAGAATTGCTGCAGGGAAAAAAAATTCTTATTAGGGTCGCCCAAGTCTGAATTTTTAAGCCCATCATGCTTTTGGATTTGTCCGTTGCTGGACGAAAAACCCAAATTTCTGGGTGTGGGAGGGGCACAACCTCTATCCTCGCCGACTAATCCAGCCACGGAGTGAAAAAAAGTCCATAAAACTTCCTTGTATTATTGGTTGATTCGAAGCTGGTCTTTTTCATCCGGTGTTGGGAAGACGGTTATTATACACACTGTACTACCGCGCATAATAAGTGCAGGATACTAAAACTATTAACTGTTATATTAGGGTCGCCTCTAAAGTTACTTTCAACTACTCATGTGACTGTGTCTCTAAATTGAGTGTGTTCTCTGGTCGATTTGCCTGCTTTGTTGGACGAAAAACTGCTGGGAAAAAACCCTTTCTATCTACGCCTGAGACCGACTAACTCGTCCAGGGAGTGAAAATAGCCCATAAAAGTTTCTTCGCGTCATCGACGGGTCTTTTTCACCCGGTGTTGGGATACCACTGTGCTACCGCAATGGCTGCATGCAGGATACAGATGGTTATGATTAACGGTTACTTCTCAGATTTGGCTGGTATTAGAAGTGGGATTACAAAGGATACAGGGGTGATGGCAAAATTTTCAGGTGACATCACGATCGGGATAGTGGATAGTGATCAATGCTAAGTAGCACTCCTCTAGAATCACTTGCATAGGTGCCGGGGACAGTAAGAAAAGTGGCATTTACGTTTAATGCTGCAAAATTCAAGGTTTTGCATTTGGGAAATAGGAATCCCAAAATGATTTATATATTAGGAGGAGTTGTGTTAGAGTAGTAGAGGAGGAGGAGAGAGAAGAGATTTCGGGATTTCGGGATTACTATGTCCATACATGAAGTTCATGCTGTGTTAGGAGCGGCAAAGATGTCCTGTGGTATCTCATCGATGATTTATAGTGTATTTGTTTGTGGATATAGGGAAGTCATAATCCCAAAAGGTGAGACCGCACTTCGAGTACTTTTTACAAGTACAGTGGTCACATCTAAAGAAAGACATCGGGCATCTTGAAAAAGTCGAAAGAAGACTGGATTGAAAGAAGTTTTCTTTTAGCCGATGAGTCTCCATGGGTAGTTGAGGCTGACAGTTTGGAAAAATTTAAAGGTCATTTGGATCATCACTTACTTAGTGAGTGGAATACGTTTGAAGGGTTTTATTTTTTGTTTTTATTTTTATTATTAAGTTAGTTTTAAAAAATTTTGTTTTACTGCACTATCGAGATTAAATAGAACTTCCTTGCACCATATGGCACATAACTTTCTAATCCCCGCCATCTTCCAATGTCCTTGAACCCAAGTTGTCTTTGACTGCAAACTTCGTCGAATTCATTTGATTTGTTGACAACCTTTGCCTTCCACTGTCGAGAATAGCACAGTGGATATACTTACCGCCCTCCGCACTGGGTGGAAAAGATCAGAGTTAGAATGCCGCCAGTGACACGAGGAATTCTTTATGACCTTTTCCCACAACGTAGCTGAGTTAGTCGGTCTCAGGCGAGAGTCGCGCATGGTTTTTTCCTCGGTTTTACGTTCAAAAAATGATCGAAAAATTTGCGCCATTATGAACATTGACTCTGACTCCTCATAGTCTTAGTTACTTTGGCGCTTACACACACACACACACACACACACACACACACACACACACACACACACACACACACACACACACACACACACACACACACAATTGCATTTCCAGAATATCGCATAGTTGACTTTGATGCAGAAAGCCAGTTTAATTGCTTAATCAACTTTAGCTACAATGCTATTTATTGGACCTTTTATTTGCAATTTTGCCTGTTTGCTTTCATTTCTCACATGTTACATTGTTCAGAACTGTCTCCTAACTTCCAAATTTTCTAAATTTGCATAATTACTATCCTCTCTTCACTTGTTCGTTCAATTGTATTTTTGCATTTTTAATTTTTCTATTCACTTCTTTCCATAAATAGTAAATAGGATTTACTGTTGTGTATATTTGAAATGAAATCAAAATAAAATTCAAAATCGTATTTCTTCTCGTGCACTTACTGTGAATTACTTCATTTGGAACAAAGAAGAAATAACGCTGATTTAAGAGTTTTAAACAAGTTAGTGATGGAAGAAATTCCGCGCCCCGAAATTATTGATTCCAAATTTAAACTGTCCTTCTAGATCTTTGAGGAATACGGCCTTTCTTTCCACATCGATCCCTTAAACAAGCTATGCGTATCATTATTACTTTAATCGTGCCTAACGACTGCCTTGATGATACTAATCTCGATATGTTCTCTTGAACAACTCAATTCCTAAAAAAGAAGCGAATAGATTTTTTACTTAAGAGAGTAGGAGCCTTAGTTAATTAATTTTCATTTGAGTTGATTGATTTTTGCTTCAATATAATACTCCGATATTTTGTAATTTTAACTTTTCAGCAGTTATTAGATAACTGTTAATTTTTAATTCAGATGATAGAGGTATTTGCTTTTTGTAGAGCTCATCAGCAATAGTTTATTATAATATCGTAGATAAATTTAGAGCTAAAAACTCGCATGCGAGAATTATAAAACATTGAATAAACTGTATTTTCAAAAGTATTGGGACACTTTAGGATGCTTTCTTGTAATGTAAATATCGACTCTAATAATTATGTATAGGGTATTATAGTCGCGCATGGGTATAAATTGTACTGTGGAGTGCATCTTGTTCAGTTTTAAGCAAAATATCATGTGGAGTGGAGATTAGCGAACTCAAACGGTGACAAATACGGGGATACACTGAAGTGGAAGAGGAAAGGAGATCCGAAAGCTGAGTAGCGAAGCAGCCAACCCTTACATATTTCGGCAGGACAATGATCCTTGCCAAAAAGCTCAATGCACGATAACCTGGTTTGTAGAGAATAATATGCTATCACTGGAATTGCCTGCTTGGAACCCTCTGTGCCATCTTTAACCCACTCAGCATGTGCAGTATGAATTAGAGAGACGTGAGAAATCGATCACCAAGGCCAATTTCAAATCTGATTGAAAGATTTCCTGTGTGTGAAATGGCAAACTATTTATTTATTGAAATTTTCCAAAAATTAATGGAAACTTTGCCGCGTAAGCCTGCAGTTGGAGTTGGGTGCACATCGTATCAAAACTGCTTGTATTTTGTTATTTGGATGCTTCTTATACGGATGTCCCAATCCTGTTTACAACATAGTGTACATTAAGTGGCAAAAGCAAACTTTGCTACAAAATGTATTGTATGAGATGCTTTGCTACTGGAGGCTTCGTGTAGTTTAATTTTCTTATAAAAGTATTTGAAAAAAGAAGCAGAAAAGAAACCAAGTATATAAAAAGCAAAATATTCCAGCAGTTTTTAAGGAACTGGTTAGTTTTGCTCATTTTTAGGTATTAAAACTAGTCAGCTTAATACCTAGTTTACATTTTGATAATCCCGTATATAAATTTCACATATAAGATGTGTTTGTATAGTTACTACTTATCCATCCTCTTCTCTAATCTATAGTACCTTTTCATATATTGGAGCTGTAGCGTATTTTTCAGGGTTGTAATTATAAATAACGAGATATACGAGTTTCATAATTTATTGATTTTCGTGTTTTGCTGCCTCAATTATGTTACGAAACTAGAATTAAGTAAGCAATTATGGTGAATGTGGCCTGTCCTGATTTGTTTAAATATCTCACATTTAAAGAAAACTTGTTTGAGATAAAACGAAAAAATGACCTAAAATTTAATTGATCAACTATTAAATATTGCTTGTATGTTACTAATTTAGGTAATGTTGATGTTTCTAATTATCAGTGACTAAGCTGTCATATTTGGGATATAAGTAATAACACCGCACGATATATACTTTATTTAGTTTATGTGATGCCAGCCATTTTAATTTTCTATTTTTTTAATTTATTTTTTATTATTATGCTAACCACTCCAAAGCATAACTTATATCCATATAAGTGTATTATGCCTGTAGAAGTGTGAGTTTACGGGCAGATTTGCATGTTGTGCAGGCTGAAAGCTGTACTATACCCCCCCCCCCTTCTCTTGAGATACGTTAATTACAGCCTCGATTGAAGAGGACTTTTAGAAATTCCTCCAGACATCCACGGGTCACACCTCTTTAAACGAATGAAAAGTTAGGTAACCACTACTATGACGGAGAACTTAATTCCTGCGTTAGAAGCAGCAGATGCTAAGATGGTGAAGTATTATTACCTATTAATTTCTAAACTTTAAAAGTATTTAACGTATTTTGAATTTGTTTACTCCAAGAACAAGTTAATTACGCGTTTATCATAATACCAGCAGCTCATTTCATTAATTATTATTTCTGTTGAAAGATTCCCCCGTGGTAGCACAGTTGGTATAATCACCGCCTTCCTCACACCCGGTAGAAAAGATCTGAATTCGAATCCCTTCAATGACGCGAGCAACTTTTATGGACCATTTTCCCAACAAAGCTGAGTTAGTTGGTCTCTTGCGAGGGTAACTTGGTTATTTCTCCCGGAAACGGATTTTTTTTGTCCAGCAAACAGCAAATCGGCCACAGAACACATGCAATTTACAGATATATTATATAATGTGCAATATGGCCTAAGTTACTGATGCACTTAAAACTCTACAACAACCATTCAACCAACCTCTCACCAGATGGCGAAGCCGACCCGGCTAGCCGAGTGGGTAAAGTACCTACCCGGCAACCCAAAGGTCGCGGGTTCGATTCCCGCCTCGGGCTTGGATCAAAGTACTGCAAAAACCTTGGGAGGTGCAATATGGCCACAGAAGCCGATGCGCCAACAACTACCAAATCAAAAAAAAAAAAAAAAAACCCAGATGGCGAGCTGAATAGCATTTTTGAGCTTAGAAGAGAGTTGTCTGATTTGCTTTCGATTTTTCCATCTCTTTTTATAGTTCACGTGTTTCTGGTTGGCGAAGTCGTATGATACATAATAATCATTCACAGGAAATAACATTTATATGCAGTATTGCCTTAGTGATAACACTCTTTTGAAACTAGTACACTGTTGTCTTCGCTGAAATATCTTTCATCATCTTTGATACACGACACTGCTATATAAAAAAAGAAACTTTTCTTCATTATACGGTTGTCTCGAGAGAGTAAACTATTCTGTAGTCGGCGAAGAGCGCAAAGAAGATCAGATAATCTTTTAGAAGATATCATGTTACTGTTCAGTTGGGAGAATTGGAGCGCCCGCAAAGGGGGGGGGGGAAATTAACCAGCCACAGGGATAGCTTGCCACAGTTATTTGTTGGTAAATCACTACTCTCGGTGACACAATAGTTGCTCAAGAAGTTTAGCAAATCGATAGTGGAAATTGATAGCCTAGTAAAGTAGCGCACAGTAATAACAATCAACTGGAAACCTTTTGGAGAGTTAAAAGACAAGGGTTGTTCACAAGAAATGTTTATAAGTTATTACGCGTTGAGTTGTAAAAAAATTATATAGAATTACTATAAGTGTTTAGACGTGTGTCTTATCTTTTAAAACTTAAAAGCTCTTTTGAAGGTACCAAAGGTATAGTAATCATGCAGAGGAAGTTCATAACTGTAGAGAGGGTATATGAATGCCTTCCAGTGAAATATTTCTCCTGTATATGTCATAACCCTCGCTATATGTGGGAGCATGCTGAGATGCTTGGCCTTTATTACCTGCCGAAAATGTAATATTTTTAAACATTCTTTAGCATTTTGCATGGTTTCATATGATTGACAGATCTACGATTAACGAAGTTGATATTCAAAGATAAAAGAAATATGAACAAGACCATTCCAAAAACCTTTCCTTGGCAGCTCTAATGATTCTAATGCAAAGCTTATAGTCTAAAAATAAGATAAGATCCATGATTCATCTCCTGTAATTGGTTATGGAGATTTCCCTTTCACGCTGGTAATTCAACGACGCTGCAAGAAGAGAACCACATTCATCTAGTCGTCAGAAGGAAACATCTTAAGCATGGCGCATTATGGCCACAATTGCTGATGCGCCCTTACCCACACGAAGCAAACAAACTGAAAGAAATTTCTACACCCATATTACATACACCTTCCGGAAATTCAAGTGGAGAAGCATAATGATAGTCGTATATTAGCAGAACCGGCTTTAGGGTGGGGCGACACGGGTATAAACCCAGGGTGCTTAGTGACTGGGGCGTCGAAAACCTCAATACTATTTTTTATAAAAAAAAGTATTATACAAAATTATACTGTTATATGTTAAGAATGTATATTATATTATTATATAAAAGTTTTTATATTATAATTATATGGTTATAATTATATTTTATATTATAATTATAAGAATTTATGGAAATATTTTTATTCTTTCTTTGCTATTTTCATTTCAAAAAGTACACGCTGTTGTGCTTCTGTATTATATGTTTGTCAGATGGCTTTAATATAAACGACACTGCTGGTATCCGTTCAAGTTTTATCCTGTCTTATCTAGTGATTTATGAACACCAGTATTTGTTCTTTGACGATTTCCCATGAAAGTCGGTGATTGAGTACAAGTCAAAGGAAGAGTGAAAATTTTCTCCCATCATAGAACTTTTGAAATAAACCGTTCGTTTTGTGACTTCGAGTGCATTCTTAGCGATTTCTTTTCGAACGCATTGTTCCTTCTGGTTTAATTAAAAAAAAAAAAAAAAAAAAAAGCCTCTTATAAGGCAATTATCCTCTCGTCCCTTGGTTTGTATATTTATCAGATACACCAGAAGTGCGACGAAACACATAAAACACCTATTCATTGCTCACTAATTCAGACTGACTACAGATCAGTGGTTCTTGCATACCTTACTGTATCCAGATGAGTCGCCAAACATGTTGCAACGAATCGCAGCTCCTAACAACGCCGCAATTTCAAGATATGAAGTTAGTTTCCGAACTTTCTTTGATCCCATCTCATACTTTTTATTACGCTCATCGAAACACAGTTGGTCTCTGAGGAAGGCTCCAGACAGCTTGAAGACCTATCCTTTTATTTCAATAACACCTATTAGACCTAACAAGGTCGCTCAAATAACCTTCAGCAGGAAGAGACCAGAAATTGAAACTATCCTCTCCCTAAATCGGCATCTCACTGAGAGGTTCAACAACACAAGGATCATTTGCTGTGGTGTGAGAATATCAACAAACTTTTGCTTCTTACATCGTAAACAAAAAAAATAAAAATAAACAGCCCACAGGGACACAGCATCTCGGCCTTGTAACGCGTGCTCTATATGGTTAGATGTGCGTTCCCAGTTGCTATGTCTGGGCCTCTGCTGCTTCGGTCATTAGCCTCGAGGGATTCCTGTCTGCCAAATACCTTTTCTGGTACCATTGATTGGGCTGCAGGGATACGGGAATGCACCACTGAGGTCCAATCAATAGCAAGTAGCCAGAAACAACAACACAGCGCCAGCACAAACATAGCACTATACCAGGGGTTGGCAAACTGTGGCTTGCGAGCCGCATGCGGCTCTTCGAGCATCTAACTGCGGCTCTTTAACTTTTAGCCCACATGAAGCAGAGTTTGAAATGGAGTTAGAGGACTTAAAAATCAAGGACATATGCAAGACTAAAATGCCTTAAAACTGAAATTGAGGATTTGGAGAGGCAAAAGGCTGCCCTTGCAATTATACATAAATTGATGCCGATAGATGAGTTGAAAAAGCAAGACCAAATTGTGTTCGATGCGTGGTGTAGCTTACCGGACACGTATATAAATTTGAAAATATTTGCGTTTGAACTTCTCTCAGTTTTTGGTTCGACGAATTTCTGCGGGCAAATAGTTTCGAACATGAGCTATATTAAAAATAAATCACGAAACCGTCTGAACAATGCGAGTCTTTCAGTATGCTTAAAGATGAAAATTACGGCATTCTTCCCTGATGTTGAGACTCGCTCAAGAAGTTCAGCAGCAAAAGTCACATTAATTAGAAATATTATTAATAAATAATATTTCAATATATATATATATATATTTTTTTTTTTTTTTTATGAAACACCTTTCCACTCTATTTCATTTCTTAAAAAACTCCCCCGCCCAGCTTGAGCTGAAGTGCGGCTCTTCGGATTATTATTTTTTTTTAAATTACATAAAAAATGGCTCTTCAGTCAAAAAGGTTGCCGACCCCTGCACTATACTAATTTCTGGATATTTTGCAACTGTACAATCACAGTGTACCACGGCGGAGTTAAACTAATGTTTAGGGGTTACCCTACATAGATGCACCACATGTCCATGTCCAGAATAGCGCAATATGAGCCCTTGTGGGTAGCACAGTTAGTATAAACACCGTTTTCCCAACACTTAGGTGGAAAAGACCTAAGTTCGAATCCTGTCAGTGACGGCAGGAATTTTTTATGGGTCTTTTTTACAATTTGGCTGAGTTAGTCGGTCTCAGGCACACACGCAGTTTACAGGCATATCGTATATACGGTGCAATAAGGCATAAGTTTCTGATATGCCTAAAACCTACGACAACCAACCGGAGCAGTATGGTCTAAGTTGCTGACACGCCCAAAACACAACAACATTTTTCTGCTTCGTTTATTAACCTCAGAGAATTCCTGTCTGAGGCGGTTGAATCGTTATCTAGTAAAGTCTTTCACTATCTCAAAGAGTATGTATCCCTTCGCATGATACTTGATTGGCCTCCTGGAAACTTACCAGCTTTGCAATCCTCACCACTAAAAGGATGGAATTTAAATTCCAAGCCTCTGAGATTGTCCTCCATCATCCTGCCACCGATAAATCCTGTTGCGACACATTAATAGGATCAAGAACCACAGCAGGATGTTTCTTATCTTTGACATTGATTGTGATCGGCTTGCGGTAGTAAAGGGTTACAAGGCTGAGGTAGCATAGACTAAGTTTATACACTCCTTCCCAGGTCCTACTAG
This sequence comes from Mastigoproctus giganteus, assembly GCF_048544385.1. Classification (NCBI taxonomy): domain Eukaryota; kingdom Metazoa; phylum Arthropoda; class Arachnida; order Uropygi; family Thelyphonidae; genus Mastigoproctus; species Mastigoproctus giganteus. The sequence goes on from NC_143579.1 coordinate 209,570,041, forward strand.
AATGATACTGGGCACAAAAATGTTCCACCTATTGATTAATCATATTTGCCAAATCCTAGAGTTCCTCATATTTTAATAACCTCACAAAGTATCCATCACTTATTAATCTGAATTATGAGTTGTCCTTCAAACAAGTTTCATCCAGCATTCATCCCATCCTATCCAGCGGCTCGTTTGCAATGATAACGAAACTCCAACTACATAATTTGAAAGAAGAGACTCGAATGCGCGTAAGTTTTCAAAAGTAGGACGTAGGACAAGTCCAGCTGCTACAATGGACTTCTTTTTAAAAAGGCTCAGAACCCTATGAATCCAATCTACTATAGCAACTCGACGTTGTTGTTTCTTGCCTAACTTTGTTTACAAGTATGACTGTTGTATCTCTTAATATAAACTCGGTTTTGGTTTCGGATTAGGCAGCTCTTTAACATGTTTAACCACCGTTCTGATGTAACCCTCCAGCACCTCTGTATGCCGTTTATGAAGTACCTCGAACTGATTAAAAAAACTCAGTAGCATAAACCGCCTTCCCCTTTGCTGAACATTTTTGTTTTATTTGAAGAAGTCTTTTATGTATGTGAATTGGAACAGGGTCAGACGTATGGCGCACTTGAGAAGAGAGAGGGGGGGTAGAGGGACGGGGTGGCGGAAGACCAGAACAAGATTAGATCAAGAACAAAGAAATATAAAATAAGAAATACTTATGGAATCTTTACTAGAAAAACATATGCAAGGAATATGGTGTAAAGCTAGTTTCTGCTTACCGCTATCTACTGCATCACTTTGAAAGACTTCCTGCTATTCCAAGTCCACTAGAATGCTCTACGACACTGCTCCACTAGATTACAATGCTATTTTCTTTCCTGTACTTTGCAATGCGTGCCCCACAGCCCTTCCAATGTTATACCTATTATTAGCAGCACTTCGTGCTAAATGGCAACAAGGGAAGAGAAAGTTTCCGCTGAATGCCATACCGAAAAAAAAAAAAAAAAAAAAAAAAAAAGAAAGAAAGAAAAGAAATAAATTAAAAGAACAATTTGTTCTTTGATAAAGTGCCGCCATCTAGTGTTATGTTTTATATCTAATTAAAAATCATTATTATTATCTTTGCTTTGATATAATTAAATGAACTTAACCAATTCCGGTAGGGGGCGTTTACATATGTTTTACTGTGGGTGTTCTTTCTATCGGAAACCAGTCTGAAATTTTCTATTAGAAAACGCGTCAGTGCTGTTTATAATAATTTTCAACCCTCAAATTTTTATAGCAATGTCTGGATGAGTAAATGCAAGGTCCAAAATAATATATCGCTGTATTTTCGCAAGTTAACAATATTAGTTTCTTCCATCAATCTCTTTTAAATAAAAGATAGCTAACCTGTTGTTACTATTTATATTTCGAAGAAGTAGAAACTGCTTTCTTTACATCAGAAGAACATCCTGCCAAGATAAACTCTGATGACGCATGGAAGCTTTTAAACTGCGATACTAATTAAAACTACTGCATATATTATAGTGCGCTAATTTTATCATAATTGGTTCTATTTTCGTTCTAAGAATTATTTAGGTGATAGCGCACTACTGTGGATGAGTTCAGCTTAGACGATGCTCGCTAGCGACATCTAACGAGCAGTGTAGGAACATTAAGTTTAATGGAGGATGGAATATAAATTCACGATTCAGTACGTACATCCTGCAAGTGATATAAATCACAGAGCATATCAAATCACTATTTTTTAAACACTTAGACACCGAGTCTTCATGGCCTAATTGCCTTGGCGATAATCAAAACAACCCTTGTAGCTAACTCCAGAATTTAAATAGCGTTTTTTTTGTCATTTAAAATTGCCATTTACTTTAAAAAAATTATGTGAAATCCAGCTCAGTAAGCAATATTTTTTAATTCTTAAAAAGATGCTGTAATTTCCTTTACTTATTTTTTCCAATTTGTGCTGGTTTATCGAAGTTTAACAAGAATGGAAAGTGGTTTCTCGATAAATATATTTTGTTACCGTTTCTTCGGTTTTAATTAAAATAATCTAATAACGGCTGAACTTATTTTAATTAATATTAATCCAAAATATTTCTTAATTATTGTATTTAATTTTTGATATAGTGTATGTCGAGGTTCATCAAACAGAGCTGCCATCTAGTGCCAAGAAGCACGACTATTAATAGTATTTTTCCAAGAAGAAGGGAATGTTTCATTCCCTTCAATATGTACGGATTGCAGAAAATAGCGGTAACCATAGAAACAAGATGGGATAACCACATAACAGTGGTTCCCAAACTACTGAGATCTATGGACCCCTTCAAAAATTAAAAATATAATAATAACTTTATTTATCATTAATTTACTATACATAGAACGAATAATTTGACCAGTTTCAGAGGGTCGTTTCCCGGACCCCCCCCCCGGAACTGGTATACGGATCCCCAGGGGTCCGCAGACCCCAGAAATGCACAATTCATTATATATTCAATGGCCTTTCACGAGGTAAACGAACCTGCTTACATCACATGAAAAGTTGGTTGATATGTTCGCTCGCGCGTCTTAAAATATGTATTTATTTTGTCACCCTAAAATAATTATACTAATTACTTTTTCAGCGTTGCTACTTTTATGCATTTGATTTTGAAACTGCCAAACGCAGCAAATTTATGCAACAATAGTTGGGCAAACGACTATTGTTAAGCGCGAGAAAGTGAAAAGACAATCTCGTGCTGCTGGCACAAAATTGTCTATTTCACAAAGTCGATTTCATCATGATGAGTCATTAGGAAAAACTCACGCATCTCCGTATTCATTTCCGATTATATTACAATTTTTTGGATTGTAAGTGATTATCTTGACATGAAGTATTTTCTTCGATCCTTGTCTTTAATGAAAGTTGTCCGAGTAGGGATGATTGAGTGTGTGTGTTTGCGGCCTGTTTATGTTTACACGATGTCACAAGAAGAATTAGTTATAGGAAAAAGGTTACATGAAGAAATAACGTTATAGCAAAAAATAATAAAAGAAACGAAAAATAAAAATCACTTTTAAAATTAAAAGCAGCAAACCTTGCTCATCCAATCTAATTGAGATAAGAATTTTAATAGAATATTTATTCTCTTAGCATCGGACTTTTATTACCAGTATTTATTAGAACAGTATACATTTTTTTTTTTTTGTAACATTTGAGCGTATTTTGTCTTTTGTGGTCAGTGAGATTATCCTAGAAGTAGACCCCAGCATACATTTGTCCCACCTTCTTTTGTACCTCTTCTTCGTTGATTGATGTCCTGGTGGATTCCCTTTTCATGTTCCTCACTTTTCGTTTGAATAAATCCAGGTAAAGTGCAACTAATTGACTTGATTTATTTCTTCATCCCATTTTTTCTTAATTTTCAAAAAAATTGTCAAATAGGTCGATCTCTGGCAAGGTAGCATGGTTTTCTCTTCTGGAAAATTCGGGTTTTTCGTGCAGCAAACCGACCACAGAACACATGAACTTTATAGACATGTTATATACGGGGCAATGTGGCCTAAGTTATTGCTACACCTAAAACCCTACAACCAGTCAACTGTTTTATTTTTTTAAAGCTCATCAGCGACTTAGACCACATATATATATATATATATATATAATATATATATATATATATATATTTATTTATTTATTTATTATATATTGCCTCGTACATATTGTTTGTAAATGGCGTGTGCGCTGTGTTCGATTTGCCTGTTTTGATGCACGAAAAATCCGCTTCCTAGAGGAAAAAAGCATGCTATCCTTGCCGGAGACTAACTCAGCCCGTTGTGAAAAATTCCCATGAAAATCCGTTGTCATCGACAGGATTCGAACTCAGGTCTTTCCACCCGCCGTGGGGACGATATCGATTATACCAACTATGCTACCTGTCAATGCCTACTTTGTAATTTTTACTCTTAATGTTAAAGAGAAAGCCAAATATAACAAAGCAAAATGGCTGCTTTACTTGTGGACCAATAATTATGCCGTCTTTCACTTTTTTTGCATTAGATAAATTTAGAAAAATAGCTTGTATATGCTTGAACCGGTTACATTCAGGTCCAGTGCGTTTAACAAGCTATTTTACCAGATCCAGCGTGATCTGGAGTGGTGGAAGCAAAACATTTTTTTTTTGGAATCGAGGGATTGTTTACTACATCGTGTTCGTCAGGTTGCAACTCAGCTCTGGCGGGCCATTCTCTTCTCCTGTATTTCTGATACAGCCTTTCTGTCCCATTAGCATAGAGATCAAGGGAACTTAGCGAAACTACTTTTCAAACCCAGAAGGAACCCGAACATTTTAAAATTCCCGCATGCATCCCATTTATGAGATGTCTGTACTTCAAGATGCTTCTGTAATCACCATGCGTAACAGGTATCTGCATGGTGAAGCAACACAGCTTTCAAACCTTTACGTGAACTGTCTGTGAAAAGACGCCACTCTTCTGGATTGTGACAAATGCCTTCTTCATAAAAAAACTATAATACTTCTTCATAAAGACCATTCGAATCAAAACAACAAACCGTGTAAAAACGTGCATAAGTGACATTTCTTTTTCTTTATGTGGTTGCCTTGTAACCGAGATTCAGTAGATTTTATTCTTTTAAACGAGATGTTAGGAGCTCTATATTGGATTTGGTTAGACTCAATTCCTTCACTCTCATCCAATTCTTGCTGATTAGGGAAATGCGGCTCTATACTTGAACAGACTTCTGAGGGTGTAATCCCAATTATCCTATTTGCCAGACTTCTCATCCAATTCTGAAGACGCTTCTCTGGGAGGTGAATTCGGAATTGGCACCGTAGCAATAGAGGATAGCATGTTAGGATTCTTTTACAGCTTTTCGATCCGCTGACTTTTTAAATACTGATATTTTCATCGGACCTGTACACTTATAACATCTGTAATAGTTTGGAGATAACTTACAGCATCATGTGGTAGTCAAATTAAACTGCAACAAAAAACTTATACGATATTACAGGCTCTTATCAACAGGATCTCATGTATCAGATTATTGGTATGTAGTGATGTAATAACTTATAAATGTAGAAAAAGCATAAAGCTTTCAATTGTCTCCAAAATATATATATAAGAAACAGTTACATGTAAATATAGTATTGTGTTTCATAGTATTATATGTGCATTTTGTTTTTGACTTCTTGAATGTACCGGAATTTGTGTTTGGTCTCAAAATTACGCTTTTGAGAACTGCTTGGAGTGTTTTTCTTTTCTATGTGTTTGTATGGAAAGAACGCTAGAATCGGACCACACTTGCTGGTCTGTTTTTCAAAGTTAAACCGTCGGTGTGCATCTTAAAGAGAGAGAATTTTTATTGATTTAGTTACTTGATAGTAGTTGGTAGATCGTATCATATTTTAGTAGTCATCTCTATTTAAACAGGCATAAGCGGAAAACTAATAAAAGGCAATGACATACACGCACAACAGGAGGAAAATACGAGAGAGAGAGAGACTAATTGCGTTTTGTCTAATTAACTCAGAGGGCTAGTAAACATCCATTTAAGTTTTAATGAAACAGCTTCTAATTAAGGCAACGAATGAGACTTTTTTTTTAAACTGTTGGGCAGTTAATTCTCCAGCTTCTCTTGAACGAAATTTTCTTAATTGACAACAGCCGTTTTTTTATGTAAATTTTCTGTAAAGTGTCCAATACAAGCTTCCTTTCTTATCTTGCCGCCAGGCTTCGCTCTTGCAAACAACTCTATTTCATTAGATTGATGGCACGTGTCATGCTGGGATTTGGCACCTTTAATAGGAAAAGCTCGAGGCTGATTGTTAATTGAAATATTTTTGCGTCACTTTTTTTTCCCTCTAAATTTTTTAGTTTCGTTTTCCTTTTTTCTCTGACAAACTGGTGTTCAACAACACTGCTCGTCCCCGCACGAAGCCGTATGCCTCCTTTGTTCCGTTATCATTTATTGTATTGGATGATGTTGGCTTCTGTGTCAAGCAACGAAGCATTCAACCGCAATATCGACTTGCGCTTGAAGTGAACATTGCTGGAATGTTATCGTTATTGTGGAACCTGCCCGGAATGGCTGAGTCATGGAGTGATTAGTTACACACTGATCAGCACTGGAATAATAAAGAAAAAAAAAAGCACACGCACATACAAATTGTGAACCATACTGAAGTGCAGTTTTCCGTTTAAAAATTTTTGATCATCTGTTTATTTCATCATTGTGGTATCGAACGAATTTCTATAGCTACAAATTACCAAAATAAACTGTTACTCAAATGTACAACGGTTGCTAAGTCATCAAGATTTTGCTGTAAAATGTGCAACATCTCTTCACAGTGGTTGCTAAGTCATCAAAATTTCGCAGTGAAATGTACAGCACGTCTTCAGTTGCTAAGTCATTAATATTTCGCTGTGAAATGTACAGCATGCTTCACAGTGGTTGCTAAGTTATCAAGATTTCGCTGTGAAATTTACAGCATGTCTTTGCCATGTACAGTGGTTGCTAAGTTACCAATACATCATTGTGAAATATGCAACGTATTTTTTCACTGTATAACGTGTGCTAAATTACAATTTGTAACTTGCAACCATTGTGCCGAAATGTAGATTCGCTAGATTTATAGTACAGCATGCAGTTAAATGATAGACTAGAAACAGAAGACGTACACATTATGATTCATCAGGAGTACCAGTTACTGGTATTTTAAATTCGGAGCGTTCATATACAGTAGTTTTATGTTCTGTGGCGTCTTGACAGCCACAGTTGTGAAACTGAAAATAATAAGTACTTATCGTAACTTGTCGTGCAGTTTGCCAATTTTTCTGATACTAAACTGACAAGTTACTGTCACAAGTGGGATGCAGCTTTCACAAAAACATTAAATACGTCTTGTAGTATGCAGAGGTTGTCTGTTCTGGGCGAACCCGGAAAAGCAAATGAAATATTCATTTTATTAAGCATCCACAAGGAAATAAGAACAGGTTTATAGTTACGCCCGGAGAGAAAAGTCGTGAGAAGAGAAGGGCATATTTCTTAACAGGTGTTAATAATTGTTAATTTTTGTTTGTATGAAACAACGTGACATTAGAAACGCGCGATATCTTGAGAGCATTCAAATAAAAACTATATCTATAGATAAACAACCTAGATTAATTTCTTCCCTCTTCTATCAATCTATTTAGCAGGTGCCAATTTAACAAAGTTATCTTTTCTATGCTGGAGCGAGTTTCCTTCACCGTGTCTGAGTATAGGACCCTCAGTCCTATACTCAGTGTGAAAAACAAAGCTGGATGGTTGGACGGCTTTTTAGCAAGATTTTTTTGGCTTATTCTTGGCCAGACTGTTTTGAAATTATTTTGAAAGAACTATTTTGAGATGCGAAAGAGACTTGAACTTGTTATTCATGTTCATTGCGGTTTAATAACTACCCATAATGCGGATGTGCTGATTTAGTGCATCGGTCTCATATTATGTAGTCCCTACACCACGAGTTGTCTCGGTATTGTACTATAAATAAATTGTCTCGGTATTGTACAATGACTCTTTCTTACATTTGTTTCAATTATAAGTAACGTTACGATCTGTGTTTACAGTTTAAACTTATACATAATGAATTGATTATCAATTAGGTGCCCAGTCAACATTTGTCACTGTAATATCAGTGTGACAATCATAACCATGAACAATCAATAAATTATTGTGATGAAATTTGTTTATTTTCGCCACTGGAGATACCGAAGGTTGGTCAAATATTAAAGGTGTTCAGACTACACTGAAAATAAAGTTTATTCCATGTAATGTGTGTTCAAGTAATGTTTATGTACAAAAGCAGTAATGCCCTTCCATTAATGACCAGCCATCCTGATGTTTGTTGGAACAAACTACCATTGGGTGTTATTATTAGAAGGGATGGACAGCTGAGGTGGGTAATGTTCTCTTTTTTTTGGCTGATGCTGTATAAGCTTACTTCCTTGCATCATTTGCCAGTACTACTACTACTACTACTACTAATAATAATAATAATAATTAACTTGTTACATTATTAATGGAAGTCGAATTATTACATGCAGACAGACAGACAAAGAAATAATAACTGCGGGATTTCTGTTGGTTCAATTTTAATGAAATTTGAGATGGCTCAACAAATCTTTCTGAAAGAGAACTACAGTATAAAATTTCTTGAATATTCAGTGGGAGTTGAATCCAATGAATATTCAAGTATACAAATATAACTGAACTCCCATGCACTGGGAGTTGAGTTATATTTGAAAGGGCATGGTAAAGACCAAGGAGCTTTATACCTATATGCTAACGCACCTAAAAACTCAGTTAAATTTAGGACAAAAGCTTTATGCTATAATTGTGTAAATGTTTTGTTTTTAGTTTATTTAACTGCACTGTGTGCAGTAGAAATCTAGAATAATGTCCACTTCATCACAAAATAAACATTATTGTTGATTTAATAAAACAAGTATTGTTTGGCAACTTAAGAACTCTGTAGGTTCTTCAATACGACTTAAATTTCTCAATGAAATATTGGTGACTTGCGTAAACCGCTTTACATTTTGGTAATTTAGTAGCTGTGACATCTTGTTCAATGCTACCGCAGTGATGAAATAAAACAGATGATTAAACTTTTTTTTTTTTTTTTGAATTAGTATTAAAATGTCGAAATGATTCCGGGAAGAGGACTTTCTGCATAAAAAAAAGGAAATTAAAAACGTCTTATTCGTGCCTTTTATCAAATTTTGCAATACCTATTACCATAAAATTTTAATAGAGCTTCACAATCAGGTGATTAATTTATAGACACCCTGTATTGTAGGTGTAGTAATACTTATGTAAAGTTGTTCAGTAGTCCGTTCCTGCTGTCGCATCTTCCAGACAACGAAAACATTCATTTCAAATAAAATGGCGATATTGTAGTCTGATTTATGGTTGCTTACAAATCTGCTTTCTTGAGTGGTATGAATTTCCTATGTTATTCACACCAGTTTCTTCAAGTAACGTCCATGGCCTTCTTCATGTTTGCTGAGGGAGGCTCTCGAAGCTAAAGTATTCTTAAAGAAACTCCTAGCAATTCAGAAATTCAAAGTACGTTTCTGAGTATCATTCATTTGTGGCAAAGCGCTTTTCATCATAAATGGGTGCTGATGTTGGTGTTTGAATATCTGTACGTAGGCCCTATGGGGACTTTCAAATGCACCTGTTCCTAATAGTATAGAACTTGAAGCATTTGAATTTTCCTTTACGGGATCGTGTTTAGTTGTAGTGCCATTTTTATTGGGGGAGGGACTATATAAATGAAGCACAGTGCTTCTGAATTGCGTGAGTCAACGGTTTTATTTATCCTTTTTTTTTTTTTTTTAAATCATGCTCTCTGTCTTAGCAATGGTCCCACTGCCATCCAAGTTTCAAAACATCACATTAGTGACTTTTAAAGCACGAATGGGATAAATCGGAGTGTTTTTGAACGGTTATCATTTAGTTAAAGCGGTGTGATCGTAGTATTCTGTGTTAATAGGTCATGGCAATCTAGTTACGTAGTTAGTGTGCAATGCGTTTGCTTACTAGAAATTCAAATGAAATCAGGAACTGTTCTTGGGAAATTTTTCCGTTTATTACTATGTTAGTTCTCTGCTGGCGGTTCACATGAGTTTTCCTCCTGGTATTCCTGTTTCCTCTCACTAACAGGCAAGTAGATCGTAGAACACACACATACACAGTAAAATTACAATGAAGCGCCTTTCTGACCCCTATTAAGTAGCCTTGAAAATAAAATCCATTTCTGATATCCTTGCTCTTTATTAAAAAGGAACATGAAATGTTAGCAGGCGTACAATGAGGGAAAAATTCAGTTATTCCTGTTACAGTATTAGTGCTGTATTTTTTATTAGTTTTTTTCCACCAGGCGCTTTCGCACGTGCATATGCTCATATTGTCCTCACCACCGTTCATCCGTCCGCCCGTCCGCATGTAATGGAGAGGCTCCCAGTAGGCTCATTTTCATAAAATTTTATATTTGGGCCTTTTAAAAATATCTGTCGATCTATTCCAAATTTCATTAAAATCGAAAAAAGATATCTCCGGCAATTATTATTTCTTTTTCACATACAAATTGTTTGTAAAAAAATAAATTCATACATTAAATGTAATTTTAATGCAGTATAAATATAGTTAGTTGTCTCTTCTATTAATCACAGAAAATGAAAAAATCATATAATTTAAGAAAAAATTAAGTGACTTTTTTTGCAGTTCGAAAAAAGCTTTGTGTAACAATCAAGCTGACAATATGAACTCTTTCTGTCCAGCAAAGACTAAAACTTCACATCCGATGCTGGTGCCATCTAGTGTTCCAGAAATGCATAACACGGAGTAGTTTATAGTAACGTATTTTTATGTACTGTAACGAAGTGATTTATAATCACGATTGTTATTTCATTTAATACAGCTACTGCAACCTCTTAGGAAGTATTTTCACAGTTTTGTCATCTAATGGTACCATGCTAATAAACATTAGCATCTACTTCACCAATCGGGATCTATAAACTACGACCACCACGAGAAGGCTAAGTTTAATATATTTCTTTATTTGCTTATGTGGGTGTTATTTGTGCGAATAAGTTCCTAGCGAGGACGTAGTATATTACTCTTTATACATACGATTCCCAGAAGATTCAACACTGGTGCGATGGCAAAAATGATTGATTCACCTGACTTTAACGTTAGTCAGGCGAAAGGGACCTGATGGTAGATGGTCCCACAGTCACGGAATAGTAGTTTCAATATTGTTGAGTATCATAGGAATCTGGAGAAATTCTTAAGGGACTATGGTTAGCCGATTTCAGGCGGAAGTAGTAGGTTTATCAGCCCGCAAAATGTGCATATCTGCTCGTGAACGAGACACACGCACGCATAGACTTGTACATTGGGCAGTATGACTCGAGATGCTGATGCATCGTGAAACAATGACAACAAGGTCTGATGTTAGAAAATATGGGGATAAGCGAACTTTATTGATACTTATGATAAGATTATTCCATTTGCAAATATAATCTACCGATAGCAACAATAGGTAACACTCTTTGCCAAGTCATACGTTTATCTCAATATGCCTTACCTTTATCAAACAAGTTCTTAATATTTCAAATTTACTTTCACTTTCTCTTTAAAATAAGCTTGTAAAGATCTGGGATTTCGATAGCTGAATGAAGATGCTGTTGTTTTTTGCATCAAACTACTAAGACTGATTTTTGCCTTGGGTTAGAACCAAGACGTGTTTCATACGGTGTGGAAGGGCGGCATCATCACTTAAACCACTCTCAAGCCTCCGCGTTCCCTGATCCTAAACTCATCCGCGCTTTATATCATTAGTACAAAAGAAATTTAATCTCTGTTCTATCCATAGCCGTGTCTTCTACCTTACAAGCCATGTCTCGGAGACATGTTACTGCCCCTGCCCCGTGTAGGTGGATCTCTACTATCTAGCAAATTTCAAACTCAACTTTATAAAACTCTAAGCATTTATCACCTTTTCTATTGTGGTGCTTGTTAGTCATAAACTATATGAATATACAACTCTAACTATAAAATTTTTTATAGTATTTCACAAACAATATCAATATCAAACTCAATTCAAAAGTAATAAAAGTATAAACTTTGTAAACGTTTCAACATAAAAACTCCCAATTCAAAAAAAAACTTAAAATTTTCTTAAAACACTATATACTGTAAACTATTTACAACTATATACATCCTCCTTATCCTATTCACATCATTTGCAAATTCAAGAAATGCAGTATACTAATCCCTACTCAAGGATAGCTCACTGCAGGTGTATGGGTCGGAGCCTATTTTACTGATCAATCGATTTCGTGTTTCCGAGTATCCAGAGCAATGCCTCAGCACATGATCAGAGTCTTACACTTACCCACATGAACACAGTGGATCTTCTTCTATTCCTAACTCCATCAATCGCTTTCTCACGCATGACCCGTTACTAGCATCGTTGTAAATAATCATAGACTTGGCCAGTTTCTGTTCTCTTGGATTGTGTTCACCCTAGGCAGAAATGCATCGGTAACACCCCGCAATGTGAACTTCTCCATCGCTCTTGCCATATTCATTTTGTAGTCTTTTCCTTTCTCCTTACAGACCTTGTCTACTATATGTCGTCCCTTCATTTGGGCAAGATCTCATTCCCAAAATTTCTATTCTTACATTGTTTTTGACTGTATATTCTAAAGTTCTTCTTGCAACCATCAAATCTGCAGGTTCCCGACCTGCCACCGCTTCTAGAGCATCAGTTCTGCAGGCTCGCGTCACTGCTAGAAAGGCAAACCTCTGAGCCGACAAGAGACTCCTTCTGACATGACTATTAATGACTCGATGTCCACATGTGTATACATTTAAAACAGTAACATTATTATACGACATTGTGTGAAAGTTTTCCAAAACTTTAATAAATACTACAAGTAAAACAAGTGCGTTAGTTGTCTGACGGCACTAGGGGTTTCCCCCATCTCCGCGTTTTGTACTCCGGTATCACAGAACTCTGTGGAGGCTAGAGATTTAAAAAGTGTGAGACTTATGTAATCACAGGTATAAAAATGCATTTGCAGAGAAGATCCAGGACCTTGCCCTTCACTCCCCATTCAACACGTGTTATCTTTTTAATCTTAGAATAAATCACTCTAACCTTTTCCTTAAACTTCTGCATGTGTGGCAAGAAAGGCATCCTTTCGCCAACATAGACTCCTAGGTATTTGACCAAGGGGGCATATGAAATCGGGCTTTCAATTTTTTTTTTCTGTGGGTCCCCGAACTCATTCAGTCTGCCGTTGAGCAAAACTATGTGGGTTTTTCTTAAAGACACTTCCATTTTATGAGTATCTGTCCACTCCTCAATATGGCCCAATGCTCGTTCTCAATTTTACATATACATTTATTAGCAAATCGTGTGCATAAGCTATTGGCTCACTTCCTTCCCATTCCTTCTCCAATAGCTCATCCATAACAATGTTCCAACTATAGGGGTAAATTATCGAGCTTGTAGAGCTCCTCTATTTAAACCTTGAGTCACTTGTTCATATTTTGTTACAATTGTGACTTTTCTGATTTTAAAGTAATCTTTCAAAACCCCATAGATTGCTCATAGCATTTCATTGATCTTATCCTGGCTAGGAAACTCTGCCACGATATCCGGTCAAATGCATCCTTAAAGTCGATAAAAATACCCAATACATATCATTCAGGAGTCTTCTGTACACATAATACATACCATTCTTTTTACTGCATCCTCAGTCAATTTGCCCCTCCGGAAATCATACTGCTTGGGGCATAGTATTTGTCTAGCCTGTTCATCAATAGTCTTTCATACACATTTGCCAATACAGGAAAAAGTGCTATCGGTCTATACGAGCTCGGATCCGTTACTTCTTTGTCTCTACTCTTTACGAGAATTTAAACATAGGTCTCTCTCCAACACATCGGAAAGATTTTTCTTTCAAGCAACTATTATATAATTACAATGATATATCTCCATGCTTTTCACCAGATCTCTTAATAACCTCCAGCAACGGGTCATCTTTTCCAAGTACCTCTTTATTTTTCACCTTTCCTAATGTCACCTTTAATTCGTGTAATAAAAATTATTGTTCTTCCCTTTCACCTGCATTGTCCTCATTTCTTTTTCTGAGTTCCCTTTGAATCCTACTCTCCAAATTAGAGGAAAGGAGGGAAAAAAATCAGAAACAAGGAGGAAAGCATCGCCCGCATGGAGGAGCCCCAATTTTATGTGCCTTGGTTACCAAGCACAACTGTATGGAATACTTGCTCCATTTTACAAGGCAAGCTCCATACATTTTCATTCATTTCTCTATTGATAAAATTTTGCCAGGACTCTCTTTTTTCTTTTGTATTCTTCCTCCTTATCTGTAAATACTGTTCCTTCAATATGTCCGCTTCCTCATACAATTCATGTCTCCTGGCCTATATCCTCCTCGTACGATTAACTCTCCTCCTCATTTCTGTCAGATCAACATTCCACCAAGGCACTCTCTTTAATTTCTTGCTCCTCTTCATAGACCCACTGCAAGATTCTGTAGAACGCCTATAACTCTTACATCTCTTTTCAGCCAGACTGCTGTTCAGTTTATGACTATCTCTTTGTAGTAATCTGTTCAACTCCATATCATAAATTAAACTTGGAAATACAGTATCTGGGATTTCGATAGCTGAATTACAGATGTTGTTGCTTTTTGTGTCAAGCTACTAAGACTGATTTTTGTCTTAATTGTGTTTTGTCTTGGGTTAGAACCAAGGCGTGTTCAATACGCTGTGGAAGGGCGGCAATCGGGAATACTGTTTTGCCCATTGGCAAAAAGTATTGTTTAACACTTTCTTCATACAGATTGAGAGAGAGAGAGATTATATCTTCATTGATGGAAAATGTGAGAATCAGGTAAACAAGTTAAATAGTTCATGATTTATAAAAAAATAAAAAAGGGGCAAAAAAAAATACGATTTTTATGCGCGAACCAAGAAAATTTCGTTTCTGCGCACCTACCACGTTGTTATTCATTCTTACAACCAGCACATGGCAATAAACATATCCAGTGCTTCAATTACACTATACGATATATATGGATGGCCTTCTTGACCCCGACAGGCGTCCCCTCTACTGACCTATCCCGGCTCGTTTTGCTGCGGATGGATGCTGGAATGCCCCTTCCTGATGAGGAGGCCTTCCAGTAACTAAGTGGCCAGATGAACAACACTATATTCACGATACTCACACTACTCACACCTTCATCTGGCCTTGGCAGATTTTGCTACTTCACAGTGACACTTTTACGCAGTTTTGTGGGGGACCACCAGTACCGCTGACAGATGCACACTATGTCCACTATATATGGGTGACCTATGATGACCTATTCATGAAAATAATGATAATAATAATTGATTGCTCGGAAATTATAAAAATAAATAATAATTCCTGATTGATCCCATTTTAATGAAATTTGGGGAAGTTTGACGAGTCGGCCTAAAAGGCCCAAATATAAAATTTCATGAAAATCCATCCACTAGGAGCCAAGTTGTTACATGCGAACGGACGGATGGGTATGGTCAAGACAATAGGCGCATTATGCATATCCGCTAACCACCTAATAAAAATAAGTGTGTGTGTGTGTGTGTGAGAGAGAGAGAGAGAGAGAGAGAGAGAGAGAGAGAGAGAGAGGGGGGGGTGGGAATAGAGTGAGGAGGTGGCTAGAAGAAGAGAATGCAATTCTGGAACCCCAGATGTGTTTTGGCTGAGCTCACTATTGGAAAAATCAGAATAAATTGCTAGGTAGTGTTTATCTCTCTTCTTTTGCATCCAGAAAGGAGGAATAATTTTAAATTTATTCATTTCTTACTGTATTAAACATATAATTCTGCATTTTGAGCCAAAGTGGTTCAGTTTAAAAGTTCTCCACAACAGTGGAGAATTTTCTTATCCACTAACAGATGTTGGAGGATTCCTGATTGAAAACACTTTTACATAAAAAAAAACTTTATGAAATTGTGCGTATATCGGTTTGATTCGGAGAATTTTACTTTTTATACATTAATAAATAAATAAATAATATGCATTCAAAAGCGTATTTTTGCGCGTATTGATTGCTTTATTGTTTGGACGATATATTTTTGATTAACATTTGCTTCTATTACCATCAGGGAAAACATTATTATACTATAAATTTTCCTTCATAATGCATCGAAAGCCTTATTGACGCAATTATGATTATATTAACATTTCTTGATGTTCTTGTAATTAAAAATTAACCTAAAACAGCAGAGGAACTGGGATGGGACGAGAATTGAAAGCCAGGATTCCTATTCAACTGAGTGACAAGTGGTGAACCTATTATATTGTCAGGATGGACTGAGTCGTTCCAGTTAGAGTGTCAAACGTAAAAGCAACTAAAGCAACTCACCCTGTACCTTGTTTTAGAGTACAGGGTGAGCCAAAAATACGTATAGACACACTTTAACAATCCATAATTCGTGAATTAGTTGACCTATTTGTATTATTTCTTTCTTTCAGGTTGGTCGAAACCCATGGAATTGACGGAGAATAAACATTTGTTGAAAGAAAGGCGATTCTTAAATGGTACTGAAAATGTAGAACTTCAGTGTGCACTGGATAGAGAATATGGAACAAGGGTGCCTACTCGTCTAAGAATAAATCGATATCAATAAGAAGAGCAGAGCAGTGGGAGGAAAAGGACATCAAAAGTATCGAGAACGTTGAAACTGTCATGAATGCATTTGAACTTTCCCCCTACAGAAGTTAACAAGAGAACTGCACATCAGTCACGCGAGTGTTATAAGAATCTTAAAGGACATACATTTGGAGCCTTTTAGATTCATGCAATACAGGAAAATGATCCAGATCAACCAACTCAATTTTGTGAGTGGTATTGTCATAAAAATGGTGGAATCAGCGCTTTTGAGGATGCAATTGTATAGTCAGACGAAGCCAAGTACAAACTAAATGGATATTTGAATCGTTACAACTGTGTTTTTACTGGGCCAGTGAAAATCCTCACCTCACCTTTCAGAAAGATGTTAATCTGCCAGGGACTACTGTGTGGATGGGATCCCCTTTCGAGAGATTACCGGACCTTGCCGATTCAGTGGCAGTGTTTACTGGGAAAAATTACCTTGAAATGTTAAGGAATTATGCAGTACCCAATATCAGTAGCATGTTGTCAAATAGGCTGGTGTGTTTTCAACAGGGTGGTGAACCTCCACATTTTCATACCGCTGTAAGTGATTAATTGGACTAGGGAATTTCATGAACAATGGATAGAGAGCAGGGGAATGCATTTGCCTTGCCGACGAGACCTTGCAAGGTCTCTGGTCGTCAGTCTCTTAGATTTTTTTTTTAAACGGGGATACCAGAAGGATAAGGTGTACGCTCAAAAATCAAAAACAGTGGGAATCCTTGTTTGGGCATACAGCAGGAAACATGAAGAACTTCAACTGACTTGTATGTGGAAGTGTTGCAAAAAGATGTATCGATTTATGATAATTTAAGAGAATATATCTATGCATGCATGCTAAAGGAGGGCATTTTATACCTTAAATGAGTTTTTTCTTTTAAATAGATGCCAAACACGTAATTCAGCTGTTAAATGAAAAAAAAAAAAAGTATTTTAATTTATTATCATATTCACAAATTATGGGTTGTTAAAGTGTGTAAACATACGATATTATGTCTGTAGTTTGCACTTATTCTGTGTTCGATTTGCCTGTTTGCTAAACGAAAAACCGAGCTTATCGTAGATAAAAAAAAAACCATGCAATCCTCACCTGAGACCGACTAACTGAGCCATGTTGTGAAAAAGCCCATAAAAATCTCTCTCCTCATTGACTGGATTCGAGGTCACCGTAGCCGAGTGGTCACTGCAAGAGTATTTAACTAAACGTGCTTTGAGTGACCGTGGTAGTGGTTTGAGCATGTGATTATTTTTTATTGTATTCTCTCTATATTTCGAACTCCTCTAATTCTTCTAACATGCCGGAGTCCCGCAGAAAATGTATTCATTTTTTTAAACTCAGACCTTTTTCACTATATGTAGGAAGGACAGTGATTATATCCACGTGCTACCCGCGAGGGTCACAGTGAAGGTATTCGAAATGATAGCACCCATGAGACATATAAAACCATATTAAAAATAAATAAATATTATACATGTTGTCAAATATAAATTTACATATCAAATAGAACAGAGTAATAAAGATCTATCAGTCTATTTTGAACGAAACAGACGTTGGATTTCCGAGTTACCCAATCAATCTTTCAATTTTTCATTACCGACTTCTCCCATCTTCTATCAGTGAAGCTAAGACATTATCAAGAGTAAGGCTGATCTTTCTGCTTTCTTTTTGTGTATTCGCTCCGTTAGTTTCAATTTATTTCTATTTCGATTTTTAAGTGTTATGGGCTTTTTAGCCAATCTCATGAGAGTTTTTTTTTCTGTTTTTTTCCTCCGAAACCCAAGTGTCGGCAGAAAATTTAATTGCTCTACCCGCGAAAAGCTCTGTATAGAAAGTAAGAATAAAATACTTAGAGACTGAGTTGAACTGCGTATACATAAATATAGCGGATTGTAAAGTGTTGGTGTACAAATGTAAAATGCAAATAAAAATAACTTTTTTCTAAATCCTTAAAATGTAAATTATGTCGCTTTCTCTCGAATCGTGCAGTTAGACACTTCATCTTTACCGGTTATTATATTGGAAACTAATTACAAGTACTGATACATTCAAGGAACTTACGTGTCCTATTTCGAATTGACGTTCATTTCTCTTCCCATCTTCATCAAGTAATATCTCAACTTTCCAAATTTCTTGGCTTATTTAAGCATTCTTCCTCGATTTTCAAGAGTGACAAAATTATAATTCTTCTCTACAAGCAGCTTATACTTAGATCTACATCCTTATACTCAAGGATGTAGATCTTCTGGAAGGAGTGCAGAGAAGGGCAACCAGATTGGTGAAGAGAACAAAAGAGTGCTCTTACCTAGAAGAAAGGCTTCAGTTCTGCAAATTGCAGCGTCTAGAGACTAGGCACTTGGAGGGTGATCTGATTGAGGTGCTTAAAGACTTGATGGATTGAGTAAGCTGAATGAAAATAGTATTCTTCCACGTGCTGTGACTACACGCATAAGTGGGCATAAATTCAAGTTGATGAAGGATGGTTGCAGGATAAACGTGCGGAAGTTTGCCTTCCATCTGTTGTTGTGGAAGCGGATGGGTTGAATAAATTCAAGGGAGAACTAGACAAATTCTTGGAGGGTAGGAATGGGTGAACTGTATTTTTTTTGTTGTTGATGCTATATAAGCTGGCTTTCTTGCATCATTTACGATTATTACTACTACTACTTCCAATTTCTGTTTTATTGTAATATTATTTGGTCCCCACAACAGGAATATCTTTCTCACAGACTTGAGAGAATTCAAATTATAAATTCATTATATTCTTATACTTTCGAAATCGCCTTTCAGTATACCCCGCTTGAATTCTCGTTATAAAACTAATTTCTCACTGCCTGTCCCTCGCACTCAACACTTACTTGAAAGTCATCTGTTCTGTTTTCTTCAGGTATTGAATAATCACAATACTGATTTTACACTTAAACCGTCTATACACTGTATAACAAATTGCTCTTTACTCCGTTTTGTTAATCCAAATTTTGTATATTGTGTTTTTATACTAGTGACTGTTTTGTATTGGTTCTCTGTAATTCTCAGCATTCTCACCGTTATCTAGGGTCTGCGTGTCTTGTGGGTGAGAAGTCTGTAAATAAATAAATAAACTGTTATCTCAAATCCACAGTTGGGTAGGATTTACTGTAATGCGAACTGGCAAGATGTAGAAGAATAAAATTAAGGAAAATGCAATATCTTTCGAGGACCTCTTTTGTTGAAGGATGGCTGCACTGACTTTTAGTTTTCTGTTTTTCTTTTTCCTGTTGTAGAATTAAGTGGCCTTCACAGTTAGAGATACTTATCTACTTTCCATTTCGTGATGCTTTGTTGAATGGCTGAACTGTGTTGAAGCATAACATAAGAGTGTGTCTAAGACTGATGATATAAAAATGCATGATACAGAAGACACAATATCGCGTGTAGTCCTGGAGAAAGAGGTATTCGATATGTTTTATACATCTCAGATTTCGATCAAAGTAGTTTCCCTGGTACTTCATGCAGGTTATGGGCTCCACAGATCGACACAAATGTTAGGAGGCATTACAAGTCTTCCTAGTATCATTCTATCAAGTATTTTGTGCACAGCTACTTGTTTATAATGTGAGCCACTTCATTTTTTCCCAATGGAAACATGTAGCCTTCTTTGCATACCATTCAAGCTGCACGGATCATTTATGGATATTAGGAATAATATTGAGTAAGAAATGAGCCCTGTGGTACTGAAATCCGGACAGTATTATAATTAACGATGGCTGATTTGTTTTTGTCGTTTGTCTGTTTACTATACGGTATAATCATGGAATAAATCAGTGGTCACGGATGTCTGGTAGTAAATTAGGATTTTTTCATAAGCGTACATAAAAGAGGCAAAATGATCAGTGAATCATTTATGAAACTATAGTAGGGTAAGTGAAACAAATCACAGATTAATTATGCTGGAGGCATTTTTAACTTGTAAAAATTTTTAAATTTCAGTTGAAATGCATAAAATGCAGTGGAATCTCGTCCCACACCAAATTCAGTTGAAGAGGATTGCAATGGTACTTTAATTTAAAATTTCTATTGAATAAGAGAGCAAATTTTTAAAAGTATGTTTTTCACGATTTTTATGTTCTTTGGGGTAAGGCTCTTAGGTGCATCAGCAACTTAGGCCATATTGCGCCATATGTCTGTAAGTTGCGTGAGTTCTGTGGTCGATTTGGTGTTTGCTGGATGAAAAACCCGATATCCCGGAAGGAAAAACCATTTGAAAAAAACCTAGTGATGGGCATAATCAAATTATTAGTAGTTAATACTAATCATTCGAATGATATAATTAGATTATATTATTGAAATTATATAATCGAGTGATTTCCATGATCGAATGAATCATTCTAACCGAACGATATGAGTATAATCGAAGTAATCGAATGATTTAGGATTTAGGATTTTTTATTTGGATTTCGTTAATTTTGTTTGTTGTTTTAGTTCTTAACTTGTGAGGGCACAAATGACTTTCTCCTATTTCCAAAAAAATAATAATAATAATAATAATAAATAAATAAATAAATAAATAAATAAGTTTACCTAAAAAGGATTATTTCTCTTAAAATGACTCCAGATTCACAAAAGAATTTCTTTCTGGGTGAGATTATATCTAAGAAACATTTTCTGGAAATGAAACTTGCAGCTGATGATGTCAGCGATTGAACTTGAAACTATCATAATTCAGTATGCCAGTAGAAGCAATTTCATGAGCGTCTTGAATATTCAGTTGTTAGAAAGCGAAATGAGTGTGGTAACTGCCAAGTTTTTCATCTCGAATTGATAAGCTTTTTCGATTTATAGAGGTTCCCATTCATGTCCTCTGAATATACTGTATAAAATATACTGCGCTACCAAAATATTAGAGACCGTATCATTAGCATGTCGGTTACATTCCAGGTGATCCTCGACGTGATTCATGGCCAGCAACTGTGTGGTCCTTGCAAAATGTCGCATATCACTGGAGTGCCTACTATTCTTGCACAGTGTAAGCTCTTTTGTGGGCTGCGCATTGTTTTTCTTAGAACGTTTCATCGTTGTATGGGACAAAATTTCCAAAATTTACTTGAAATGATATTAAATTTCAAGATTTTTTATTTTGTGATGTTCATGTTATTTTTAAATAGCTATATTGTATATATGTAATGTAGTATATATTGTAATGCATTGTTAAACTGATTTATTAACTAGATATAAAAGAAATTTCTGGTACCGGTGTGTAGCTTATATATTATGTATTTGTAGGTGCAATATAATCCATCTTAGCTTTGAAACAGCATTATGGGATGAACGTGGTCAGCTAGAATGTTCATATACAGTCAGAGAGCTTTTCCCGAATAATGAGAATCCATGCCCTACGAAGAAAACCCACACGAGAATACCACCACCACCACCACCACCACCACCAATGGCCTGCGCAGAGGTTGTATTTAGAATCCATCCATTGCTTCATCAGTGTTCTCCATACGAAGTGATTCTTCCATTGTCTTGATACCACTTCGTGTGTTCCTTTCCCACACGATAGGCATACGAATTATTATGCATCTGCCTAAACTCGTTTCTTAAGCAAAGGTTGTGATAATTGTTTGTAATATTGCCATCAGTTTTTGCGTACATGGTGGACAAACATCTGTGGTTGCGTTCGTGGAGAATCTTCTTTCATCTGGACTTGTTCTTCTCATTCCTAATTTTCTCCTACAGTGGCCACCGATTGAAGACCCTATCGAACGCTGTCGATGCAGAGACCTAGTCTCTGCATCGACAGCGTTCCCGTTTCCAAGGCAAACACACCTCAAATGTCTCTACTGAGGTACTGGAGCTCGTTTTATAGATCCGTCATACCATGTGACATATCACCTCAAAGACTATTTCATTTGATTATGACTGGAAGCTTGTGGATCTGAACTCTGGATTCTCCAATAAACTGATAGGGCAGATCGTGATAATGGAAGTATTCTCCAAGTGAAGACAAAACTATTCTTGATTATTCTGTATTAATCCATTCAAGGAAGCCAGAAAATTACTTGAAGGAATAAAAATAATTCAGTGCATAATAATTAATTAAGTATATTCATAAGTGTTTATTCACTTATATTCCTCCCCGTGTTCCTCAATAAAATGAAAACGAATGGTTAAAGAACGATTAAAGAATTTCGAACGACATTGAAACTTCATGATGAACTCTGAAGAAGAGTGGAACGACTGTACGAATTCTGAGACATGGTATCAGCTAAACAAACCAGTGAAAGCGTAAAATACTGTAATACCTGTAATGTGAAATCCATAATTGCATACAGTTATTAATTTCGGCGGAAAATCGAATATACAAATTTTTAATTTTATTTAAATTATTGAAATAGTTACATGTGGGAATTAAAATACTTTTAGAACAATTTCAGTGTGATGAGTTTGCTTTTTAGCATAAATTTCTAGAATAGTGGGTGTCCCTGATGATATAAACCGTAGTTTCCTGTTTGTCGTAAACTGAGAACAGTATTTTATCTTTATGACAGCAAAAATAGAAAATACCATCTAGCACAAGGGTGATGTCACAAATAGCAGTAGGATGTTCAACAGCCGAGTCTGATAAATGGCGTACTCGTTTTTCAAATGCAACGAAGCTGAGTAAGTTTGCTAAAAGTTTCATTCGTTTCTTTATTTCTTGGATTAATTCACTTTTACAACAAAAATTTTTGAATTACTATGATAATGGTAAAAGCCCAAAGTTTCCTAATAAGATCCTGCAGAAAAACTAACAATAACTTTATTTTCCTTGATTAACACTTCCATTTATTATCGTGTATTATCCATAGTTCTGTTTATTGGTTATAAATGAGTAGAATCTTCATAAATCGAAAAAGCATGCGTGCATGCTAAAAACTTGCATTTAAGCATGTTGAAAACTTGGCGCGTGGTTTTACATAACTACATGGTTATGCCCCACATTTATTTTATTTTTTTACTAATCTGTATTCTACAGTAGCGCATGGATATATTATTCCTTCCTCTTAGGCTAATGTGTTCTCATTAGTGGTGTTTGCTATACTGTAGTCGTCAAAATGATTTCTCCTATTTCTTGTTGTGTGTGTGAGTGAGGAGACTATTGTAAACATCCATAAGCGACTACAAAAGCCGCATACAGATGATACTGCCGACCGGAGCACAGTTGGTCGCTGTACCAAGTGGAAAATATCTGCAGAAGATGGACATGCCCGGTCTCAGGCGAGAGTAGCATGGTTTTTATTCCCGGAAATTCAGGTTTTTCGTCAAGCAAACCGACCACAGTAAAACAACAGCAAGACGGACATGCCACTCTGCACAATTGTAGAAATTATGCATTTCCTGCCCTCCAGTACTCCATGGTGATGAATCATCATCTCATTCAGTAATTTCGTTCCGAAAACTTTTTTTTTTTTTTAATTGAATATTTTCCATCAAAGGTTGTCTCCAAACACTAGTGCACTATCTGCAACTCCAACTTTTGAAGAGTTATAACTTTTCGTAATATTCGATTCTTCCATTAGCTTAGCGCGAGACTAGATCCAAGTGGATAGAAACAATAGCATTCAAAATACAGTACGAAGAAATTATATTCGTAAATTTTATAGAAATCTCGAAGGAACTTTTCCACTCCGGCTACAACTATAATCCTGTCAAAAATGAAGAAAATATGAGCATCAACTATATGCTGCACACGCAGAGATAACACTTGCCCTTCTAGATTTTGTTTATCTCTTTGTATATTCCTTTTTCAGATAATATGGACCAAACTGCTATTTATACAGGTTTTAATATTATTATGATAAAAACCGCTTAATATCTTAAATGAATAGTTATTTTAAGCAAATATTTAAGTGCTGTAAGATATATTATGAATATTTTGCAAAAATGTCACATTTATTTCTAGAAGAGGGGGGAAAAAAAGAACTCAATTTATAAATGGTCTTGTTCGGCCCGGCTTAAGCACACATTCATAGGAGTAAACTTCTCATGATGATTAAGTCCAATAATTAATTTTCCCACACTTCCCTGCACGATGAGGCTAAATTATCAGAAGAGAAAGGTGATTTTTAATTAGATGCGATATTAATCAGTATGTCGGATGGCAATATAGACAGACTATGATTAATAATTGCTTTGCGGAACATCCATTTTAACATACGGGTATCAGCATTTTTACTTCTCTCTTTTTCGTGGACGTAAACGCCCTTCTTAGATGTGTGTGTGTGTGTGTGGAAATGTAGTTGCGTGCTTCGACCTACAGGGCCACGATGACGTCACTGCGTGATTAATAATCCTGACTTTATTGCACACTCATCTTGGTGAACACACCATGTCGTACCCAAGGTCTTTGCAGGAAGCTGGTATGCACGATGACAACGCCGGGACAGCTTTCGTTAACACAGAAAGGAAGTTACGGAGATAAAGAGCACTTGTGGTGAATGGTCACGTCAAAGAAAGTGTGCGTTTTCGTCCTTGTTTGGACGGTCGTCTACATGGCACTACCACTAGAACTTGGCGTCACTTGCTAGAACGGAGATAAATTATATTATCCGGAAATATGCGCTGCTTCTTCGAAGAACTTCTCTACTCTAATAGAAATGAATTGGCATCGTATGAGCCAAGACTACGTCTAATAAATAAATAAGATAACATTACTTTGCCTACAGTCTCACTTTATTTCAACCCTTTGCAGCCTAGCATTATTGACACAATCTTTCCCATGCACTCCAGCTGTATCAATCAAAAAAATAATGAAAATTTATTTATTTTCACGTTTACATGAGCTAATAGACCAATGAGCCAAAACATTACGACAAGCGAGTTGTAATGCAAATCGAAGCAACTGCAGGTGAACTACGGCGCGTGCGGAGGTCAGGACAAGGTATAAAAAACATCTAATATTGAGCTCCGTCTGAAAAACAAGAGTGTTACGCTTGTTTTTCAGATGGAAAAAGGCAGCAGACTTAAGTGAGTTTGACAATGGTCAAATTTTAATGGCCAGACGGCTGGGTCAGAGCATATTCGAAACGGCACGGCTGGTGGGATGCTCACGGTTAGCCGTGGTTAGTACCTACCGAAAGTGGTCCGAGGAGGGGGAACCCACGAACCGCCGGCGAGGTGTGTTGGACGACCACGGCTCATCGATGCTTGAGGTGAGCGAAGGCTTTCCCGGATGGTACGTGGGAACGGAAGGGCGACTGTGGCGCAACTCGCCGGTAATTGGAATGTTGGTGATGGGAGTAGTGTGTCACAACACACAGTACATCGAACCCTGCTGAAAAAGGGGCTGCGTAGCCGCAGGCGGCTCCGAGTGTCCATGCTAACCAAGGTTCACCGGCGACAGCGCCTACAATGGGCACGCGAGCATCGAAACTGGACCTTGAGTAATTGGAAGAAGGTCGTCTGGTCCGATGAATCACGTTTCCTGTTGCACTATGTGGACGGCCGGGTACGTGTGCGTCGTTTACCTGAGAAAGTGATGGTGCCTGGATGCACCGTGGGACTAAAACAAGCCGGTGGCGGTGGTGTCATTCTTTGGGCGATGTTCTGCTAGGATACCTGGGTCCAGTCATCCATGTGCCGGGCACTCTGACGTCTACTACCTACCGAAACATCATGGGGTAGCCTATCCTATCGTCCCCATACGTCTGTGTTTCTCCTCCCCCAGTCTCTGGTCTTTCTCCCTCTATCTGTACGCAAGCCAGTGCCCCACACACTTAAATCTAATTATGTCTAAAATACCATTCGCCCATATTGTCGGCTTTATCAATCAAGCGAAAACTCCCTCACGGAAATGAACTCAAATGCCAACATATGTATATGCATGCACTTTTGTGTGTGCGTGCATATATAAGTTTTTTTTTTTATATTTTATAGGTCCTAGCCACTGAAATCTCAGGAAAGTAAGTGGCAGGATCTGCCAGAGTAAAATAGAAACTACTGGGTACCTGGTCTGCCTCCACGGGACAAAGTGTGGGCAACGTCGGGCTCCAGCAGGAGTCTGTTGGCTAAATGGCTGGAGGAAGAATGGTACCTAACACTACACATTAACAATATCCACACACTTTTAAATCTCTGGCCTTCCCAACGAACTGGTGCACCTACAATGAAAGCAACGCGGAGATGGGAGGAACCCCTGGTGCCGTTAGACATCAATACACTTTACCTAAACATCATTGGATGACCAGGTACACCCTTTCATGGCAATGATCTTCTCCTCTGGCGGTGCCGTCTTTCAGCAGAATAATGTGCCATGCCACACCGCCCTTATTGTTCAAGACTGGTTCGCGGAACATGAGGAAGACTTCCGGTATTGCCCTGGTCTCCAAATTCCCCAGACATCAATCCCATCGAGCATCTGTGGTTTGTGTTGGAACAGCAACTCCGATCTGCGGCGTCTGAACCACGGACCTTACAGGAGTGAGGTAAAGGATCTGCTGGTTACGTGTTGGTACCAGATACCATAAGACACATTTAGAAATCTTGTAGCGTCCATGTCTCGCCAGGTACGAGCTGTTTTGGCTGCACGTGGAGGACCAACATCATATTACATAATGTTTTGGCTTATCGGTGTATATAAAACTGCATGAGAAAACTGTTTAAATGGTCTAATGCAGTGTTTCTTCTTGGAAGAAAATATTCACAAAACCTTCCGTCCGGATATTGACAGCATTTTTTTTTTTTTTACTTTAGAGCCCCTGCTTTGAATTCCTTTGTCCTTTTGTGGATGGGCAGAGAGGCAACATCCAAAATATCTGCAGAAATCTCTTCCTGCTAAATACATTATTGAAAAATTTAATTTTTATCATTAAGTCCCACGTTGGTAATAACTCCAAAAAACTCCTTAATTCATTTAGTAAAACCTAAATCCCGTCATACTATATGGAACAATCAAATACTATCTTATTTGTAAGAGTTTCCCTTCTTGGTCTCTCAGTTCCTTCATAAAGGTCTAATAATTTCCCAGTTTCGCTCAGAAAGGCCTCTACTAAATCTTGATGGAATGTCTAAATACTTCAGTCTAACACATAGTGTGCATAGTATTAGGGTCAGGCGCCACCTGTGGTTTCCCACATCTGCGCCATATGTTCGCTGTGAAGGAATACAGTACTACTGTAAATGCCAGAAAAGTGTTGTGTGTTGTATATGACATATTGCGTTAGGTTCTGTTGTGTGTCCTGGCATTTGGCCGCAGGGCCCTTAGTGGGACTCCACGTTGCCCGCACACACCACTAGGAGGTAGCCAGTCTGCCCATTATCTGCAGAAATCTCTTCCTACTAAATACATTATTGAAAAATTTAATTTTTATCATTAAGTTCCACGTTGGTAATAACTCCAAAAAACTCCAACACAGTATACTTTGTGTCTTCTACTCTGTGTAAATGGATGACAGTACAGTGGGAAAACAAATTCCATAATCGGAAACGCCGACTGGCGCGCTGGACGCTACATTGGACAGGAAATGGCATTTTACGATGTCGCAGTGGGTGCGACATTGGACTGTGAAAGGTTTCTTCTGTCCTGGAAGGGCATATCATTTTCGTAAACCGGCTGAGGACGGCTGTGTTGAGTTGCTTACATTAGCACCAAGGCAGATCAGGCCAAGATACGTTAGTGAATTTTGTACTTGTAAGTCCGAAGATCGGTTTTTCTGTTTTGTGTGACAAAAATCTTCTGCCCGCCTCTTAAGACCGACTACTTTAGCTGGTCAAAAAATTCATTAAAAGTTTCTCCTATTCTCGATTACATTCAGTAAAGAAGAACAATCCCACAACATTTGTATTCATTTATTTTTAAGGTGTTATTAAATTTCATACTGAATTCGATATAGATCCGGTACGTACAGCATTTTACGTTATAATTAGAGCCAAAATCCAATTTATTCTGTATAATTTTGGTGTATAAGATAAAACAAATTGCATCTTTATATGCACAGCTTGTCCACAAACCTCGTTTACCAAACTTAAACGTTATGGTTTGATTAGGTTACATGAAACCATATCCATGGGATAGAGGATATCTTAAAGTTTTAATCAGTGGTATTCGATGTGGGTACCTTTAGTTACTCTGCGGATGTTCCATCTGTGATTCAATTTCTCCCATATTCGGTACAACATATCCCTGTCAACGTTGCCAGTTGCTTCACAAATGCATTTAGTAAGTTCCAAAATGGTTCCTAGCATAGGTAGAACATATACCTAGTTTTTTTCCGAATCCCTAGAGATTAAATCTAAAGGTGTCAGATCAGGAGATTGTGGGTTGCTACAAAATCGGTCCTCCGTTTTCAATCCACTTCCCAAAAAAACACTGTGTTCAGGTGTGCACGAACTTTGTGGTAATGTGGCAGAGCTCCGTCTTATTGAAAAATCAAGTCGCCATCATTGTCATCCTGAATTTGGGGCTAAGGAATTTCTGTAACATGTCCAGATATTAGAGGCCTATGACGATAACTTCTCCAAAGAAGAAAGGCCAACTCATTGCATTAAAGGCTAAATTCTACCAGGATTATAGTTTGGCGATTATTCTGCTGCGCGCACATTTTTGGTTGGTGAATAAAAAAAAGTTAAAGGTATCAACTATCATCTGGAAGCGGTTTCAGTTTTGTACCACATACCCTATTCACATAATAAAGTTTTTGTTTTGTAAAGGAGGTGTGGACCCTCTGTACTTATGTACTTCCTATTGTAAATACACGATTCAATTGAATACGAATTATGACATAGTTGGAGAAACGTAAAATATGACCTTGTGGGTAGAACAGGAACTTTTATGGTTCTTTTTCACAACGTGGCTGAGTTAGTCGGTCTCAGGCGAGGTATCATGGTTTTTCTCCCGGAAACTCGTGTTTTTCGTCCTAGTTGCCGATGTTCCTAAAATCCAATAACAACAACGTAAAATGTGTTGAACGATTACAATATATTGTGTAACTTTCTATTGTAATTTAAATTAATATTATTGTAAATTTTAAATATGACAACAAAGCAACCAATTTACTAGTAGGTTCGCTTTTATACGAAAAATTTTGAACCGGTAGTTTATTGCACATTCGTGTATAGTCTAAGCATCCCTCCTATTATTCCACACACAAAAGCTGAAATTTCAGCTTGGCAAATTTATTTATATATGAAAAAAGTGGAATTTATCTTTTTCCAATTTTACTTTAATTTGGAGTTGCTCTATAAAATTTCTAGACGGATATACTTAAGGTAATACAACGCATTATTTTAGTTCATAAAAGTCGTTGATTTTTGCTCCCTTTTTTTTTAGACATAAATCATGAATTACTGCTATTTGCCTATTATTTTAATCACATTAGAAATATTAAATACGTTTATAATACGTATTATATTTCAATTGTTATTAAAATTCAGGAAGAAATAGTAAAATACATTACGAAAGCGTTGAGAGTATACCATGATTGTTAAATGTATTAAATCACAGAGCATGAAACGTGATGCATTTCACGTGCTGTTGATTTGGATTTTACAAAATTTGGAGTGAATAGGCGCATTAGATTTTTATTTCCGTTAGCTGTTTAACCAACTTGTTCATCTCAGCAAGAGAAATAAATCATTGTTATAAATTTCAGAAATCTTTAGTGATATTTTGTAAATGGGCTGTAAGTAATAATACGTTCATAAATGTGCAAAAGTGCAATGTCATTACTTTCAGAGATATTCGTAAAATTAGTAGTCCATGTTTTAATGAGCATCCTTTAAATAGTGTTCCTACTATTAAAGATCTTGTCATCTCCTTTTTTCAGTAATGACTGTTTTACTACCCACGTGGTAATGTTATTGATGGAACTCATCGTAAAGATTCGTCAAGCGGATTTGCACGCTATTTAAATTATTCAAAATTAACTAAGACCCTGTGTACTTCTGTAATCATTCGTACTCAATGATAAATATAACTCTAAATACGGTCGATCTGCCAACCCGCACTAGACCAGCGTGGCAGAGTATGGTTCATTTTTCTCAATGTCAATTGTTCAGGAGGCTTCCATCCTGCAGTGGATTGATAATGGCTGCTGCTTAGCTTTTTTTACTCAATGATATGCCATCCAGGTGGCATATGCCCTCAAATATACTTAATAAAAGAACAGAAAGATTGCAAACCAGAAACCAGAATTGTGCAGTGGATAGCTTCGCCGATTCCAGTGGCCAGATGAAGTTGAGAATTATTTCTCTTTGATGCGGAAGGAATTTTGACGGACGTTTTATTGATGAAGATAACTAATCATTGTCCTTATGAAGAACAACTCAGAAGGTGAGGACTGCAAAGCTTGGCAAATGGACACATTTGAGGGGTGGGGGAGGGAATCTAATCTAACTGAAGTGTAAAAGGCTTTGGAGAGGAAGAGTAAAATGAAGCACATTTTCACTGGAGGCACAAATATAAAATCATTGGGAATAACAGAGAGCTCGACTTCATAATCTTTCTTCGGCGCGTTGTAGGTCATTAGAATAAATTACAGGAATTCCTTGTGGTTCATCTTAGTTACGTTCCTAGAACCTATGAACAACCAAATCGACGAACACCTGGGCCGATCAGCCTACGTACATGTTGACTTGCACATATGTATTGCGCGAAAGATATGTTCCAAAAGGAAAAAAAATATTTGTGTGTGTAAAAAAAAAGGGGATGGTCTTAAGGTTAATATTAATCACTTTGAATAAAGTATAAAAAGATTACTATATAGAAAACCTTTAATTCGTGTTGTTGTAATAGGATTTTAGGAACATCAGCGACCAAGGCCATATTGCTCTGTGTTTACTGTCTGTAAATTGATTTTGCTCTGTGGTCGATTTTCTGTTTGTTGGGCGAAAAACCTGAGTTTGCGGGAGAAAAAAATCATGCTTCCCCCCCGCCTGAGACCGACTAACTCAGCCACGTTGTTGAAAAGCCCATAAAAATTCCTCACGTCATCAACGGGACTCGAACTCATCCCTTTTCCACCCGGTGTGGGGAGAACTGTGCTACCCATGAGGACATAATTGGTGTTCTCTATTTGCCAATTGTTTTTATCCTTAGCATAAACTTCATACAATGTAAGCTGTAAATAAAAAAAGTCACCAGTTTTTATTATTATTTTTTTATTTTACTCTTTGTAACAGGAAATACATTTAAAGCGACAAAAACATCCACGATTAGCGTTAAATCTTCTCCATTCACAATTTTACCAAAATCTTATGTTTTAACATATGTAAACGTCATAATAAATTTTATATTTAATTTCATTAATAATACATGTAATAAGAATTGTATTAAAACGTCTGACGATATTTTTTTTTTTTTTTAATTATTTTCGAAAATATTTAAATAATTGAATTTGGTTAAGAAAAGGAGAAATTACCACTATGATGTCACCTCTGTGCTGATACTCTCCGTTGTTGAATTAACTATGCAAATAATTTACATGAATTCATCACACTCAGACAAAATCAATCATCCAATGCACCACAGAATCGGTGGCCCGCGGACCCCAAACACGACCCAAAAATTACATTGAATCACCAACCCAAATCTTTGAGTGCGAGAAGACAATAAGTCCATACTTTAAAAACAATTTAGATGCTTTGAAACCAATTTAAACAATGAGTCCATCCTTTAAACACTTTAAAACAAAATTCTTAAAATTCTTTTAATTCCTTAATGTTTCAGTGAATTCTTAAATGTTTTTTTTTTTACGTTTTAACATTTGTTTTTAAAGTGTTTAAAGGATGTACGCATTGTTTAAATTGGTTTCAAGGCATTTAAATTGTTTTTAAAGTATGGACTTACTATCGTCTCACACTCAAAGATTTGAGTTGGTGATTCGATGTAATTTTGGGGTCGTGTTTGGGGTCCGCTGGCCACCGATGCCGTGGTGCATTGGATCATTGATTCTGTCTAAGAGTGTGACGAATTCATGTGAATTTGCATGGTTAATTCAACAACGGAGAGTATCAGGATAGAATTGCAGTTCTGTCATCTATTAATTAAATAATTGAAATTTTAATTAAATATAAATGAAATATAAATAATTAAATAACATTAAGGTCGCAATGAAATTTATAAGAAAGTGTGTGTCCATAATAATAACAATATGTGGGAGTTGGAAACCCTGACACTATTAAAAAGCAAGCACCTTTCCAGCATTGGTTCGGAATTAGTGTGTGGGCGGATATTTTGGAGGACAAACTACCGGTTCTACGCATTCTGACAAATCATTTAAATATATATTTGTATGCAACCTTCGCAGGGAAACATTTCCAGTTCTCTGATATGTGCCTCTGAGTATGCGGATGATCATTATATCTGCAACCAATCTATAACGATGGACTGGATAAGGAGAAATTGCAAAACAATATAATTAAGATGTTGCAGTCAAAATGCTATAAACTTTCAAAATGTCTTCTTCTTCAGTGTGCCGTCTCTTCCCAATGGACGAACGTGAGGTAGAAACCCTAAACAAACCCTACTCTGATCATACCACTTTCTGAAGTTTGCTAACCATGATTTCCTTCTTTTCCCTCGACTTTTTTTCCCATTGACCTTGCCCTGGATTATCAATTTCAACATCTTTTATTTGTCATTCCTCATCAAATATCCTAAATATTTTAGTTTCCTCTCCTTAATGGTGTTAGTTATTTCTGTCTTTTCCTGCATTCGTCTCATGATCTCATCATTCTTTATTTTATCAGTCCATGACACTCTGAACATTCGTCTGTAACACCACATCTCAAAAGCATTTAACTTATTCTGGGTCTTCTTTGTGAGCTCCATAAAGGAGAACAGAAAAGACAAAACATCTCAATATTCTTGTTCTTAAAGGAAGCGTAAGATCACTGTGGCATAGAAGATTCTTCATTTATGCGAATGATCATTATATCTTCAACCAATCTATAATGTTGAACTGGATAAGGAAGTGTTTCAAAGTGTAAGAAAACTATTTCTTCAATTATGTTGTTAAGCAGCAGATTTTCCTTTTCAATACTTGTTTTAAAAGTACCAAAGTATTGAGCAAAAATATGGAGTATTATTTACACAGTCGTCTTCATGCTAAATTTTTTACAAGATTTCATAAAAACACCCATAATTTTTTTAAAATTCTTCATGATAGTCTTTGAAAATAGGAAGCGACATCACAAACCTTTATAAGTGCTGCATTCTCGAAATCTAAGCCCTAAAGACAAAAACTGCTAGGACATCTTCGCTGCAAAATTACTCCCTAATAATCTAAATTTAAGTAGATCAATAGTAGGAAATTTAAGTAGGTCAATTTAAGTAGGAAATGCCATACGAAAAATTATACTCTCGACCGTAACAAAGATAAATGAAATGAAGTACAGTGGGTCTATTTATGCTTGTCAGTGTGTTAGTTTTAGCGTATTCGCTTCTCCCCCTCCCCATGAGAATTGCCACACGTAGCATGATTTTTTCAGGAAACTCATGTATTGATAATACCAAGTACGTGATATAGAGAAAATAATCGAGATCTAAGCATTCTGTTTTCTGTGGATGTTTCTTGCACTTATCACATCAGTATTAGTATTAAAAGATCATAATAACAATAAAAAAGTATAACAACAATACAAAAAAAAAATAACAATACATCTTTAAAAAAATATATTTATATAATTCTACCTTGAATTTGGCCAGACTCTCCGCCTCGGTCACTTTTTTTGCATGCAACTTATTCCAACTTTCCACAATGCGCTGCCAGAAGATAATAAGGTTCAGTGTACTGTTTCTTAAGATTTTATAGTTGTGCTCTCTGATACTTGTCTCATCAGTGAGAATATTTCTCTTTCATTCGGTCTAGTAATCTCCACTCAGGTCCTTATATACTTTAATTAAATCTCTCCCCATAATGCACAGCGCTCTTCGCCAATGTAGTCGTCCTATTTGGTGTCTTCTCTGGAAGTTGTGTGTTGTGTATCTTTCTTTTTAGATGCGACCTCAAGATCTGTATACAGTATTCAAAGTGTGGTTGCACCATCTGATAGTGAGGGATAATGACTTCTCTCTCTCTACTTGCAGAACTACGATAAATCATATATACAACACCATGTACCCTTCTTGACGCCCCCTTACACTGTTAGCTGAATTTCATGTTTTTCCGTATCGCTGTCCCAAGTCTTTCTCGTCCAGTAGGTATCCTTTAATTCCTTTCTCCTCATCTGGAAACAACTCCTGGGTTTCTGTTCCCCAAGTGCAATACTTTGCATTTAGTAGCATTAAAATAAACTGTCGTTTATCTGCCCGTACCTGCCATGGGCAGCAAACTTTGACATCTTACTATGTATTCCCTCTTCAGTATCATTTAGAAAGATAAAAAATAAGAGAGATCCGAGCATTGATCTTTAAGGGATCCGACTTGCTACTTCAGTCCACTCTGAAGGATACGCATTTATGACCTCCCTTTGTTGCATGTCCCTCAACCAACTCCTAATTCACCTATGGATCTTCCCCGTTAACATTGTCTAATTTATGCAACCTGCCATGAGGAACTGTATCAAAAGCCTTACTAAAATTTAGATATAGTAATTTACTGGATTAGTATGGCAAGTCTATCCCTTCACAAAACCATGCTCCGACCTGCTATTTAGGATAGTACTCTTTGTCGAGACATCTCGACACGACAGAGAGAGATGTCTGTACACGACCGTCTCGACATTGCGCCCATAACCACATATTATGTCAAACTCTTTGGTCTAAAATTGGCCTATCATGTTTTTGTTCCTCTTCCTCCTCCTTTGTGGATTGGGGAGATATTGGCACCTCTCCACTTTCCAAAGGAATAATCCCTGAATCTGTTGATGATCTCTTTAACATTACTAATGGTTGAATGCATTCAACTGCCCCCTCCTTTCTGTAACTGGATGTACATCATCCAATCCTGCTGTTTTGCACCCTCTCAACCTCAGTTCCTTTTCAGATAGATGCTTCTCTGATATCATCGTCACTTATTTCACAGCGTTTCAACTCGACTTAGCCGTTCCCCCATGGAACTAAAGGTATTTTCAAAATACCTTTTTTTCAATTCAGCCACCATTTCTGCTGGATTGTCGTTTGATCTGGCTTGTCGAATTTATTTTCTGCTTCTTTACTATCATATATGAGTAGAATTCCTTTGCTCAGTTTTCAGCCATCTTCGCTAAACCATTTTCGATAGTCATCTTTTGGAAGTCTTACCCCGTCAGTGGCTTTATTACATAAATCTGCAGTCTATAATCAACAATTTGATGCATGTTCCCATCTAATGTAACTGGTCTCTATAATGCTCTCTCCATAGATCCCTACAAAATTTGCGATGACAACAGCTACAGAAATCACGCAATCACGAATACCTACCAGTTCATATAACACAACACCTATCTCTAATGTGGGACCGGCTCCACTTAATTGTGATGGCGAGCTTTTCATAAAAACTTAGAATACTCTTGACAAAGCTACCAGTGTTAAAACGCATGATGAAGCATTCATTGCGCTTTCAGAAGAGGTGTTAGTGAAAATGTAATCCTAGCCTGAATTTTTAATTGTGAATAAGTACACATTATCCTGATAACAGTCATAGTAATCTGTAAAACTTTTATATGTTTTCATGAAACCTATAACTACTATTTAAATAAAAATAAATAAACCTGCAGCCATTGTCAATCCACTTTAGGATGGAAGCCTCCTCAACAAGTCATGTTAAGGGAATGGACCATAATCTGACACGCTGGTCCAGTGCGGTTTGACAGATCCACCATATTTAGCAGTCGGGGACTTGAATCCCTGTCTATTCAAAGACTGTGAAAGATTTAAATACATCATATATACTCAGAAATGGTTGCATTATAACTTGTATTATGCCCTCCTTGTTTTCAGGCTGTTTAGAGGAAAAACCTTGTGTTTTAAATAAACGGATAATATACTTATGTTTATGGAACGAATCACTGTCACGTGATAGCAGCATGACCTTCTTGAGCAAATCGTCGCTTCGTTTTTGTTTTGCCATTAATTCCTACATGTATAATAGCATGGCCCTTATTCCCTCAGGAACTGACAACTGCTTATTATATTCCCGAAATAACCATACAGAAGGATGGCTTTTTTGTGTAACGATTTTCCTTCCTGCGTAATTGTCCTACCTAAACTCGTTATCTTTATTTGATATTGGTGACGATAGAGTTAACTTTCCCTGCGGGGCTCGACTCATATTCGCTGCTTAAAAGGGTTACGATGTAAAGCACTTAAGCTATTACCACAATTAGATAACGTAAGAGTTCTTTTTTTTTTATTGGCGTTTTTTCTCTAGTTTGTGTAGATTCAAAATCCCCCTTTGTTTAATTGGTTTTTCCATTCACTTTTCGTTTCACCTATAAACTTCATAATAAAGTTGTCAACATTGACCTTCTCTGTGGAATTCGTTTCTCAGTTGCTTTTAAAATAACTTTTCTGTTTATACTGTGGAATGGCTCATTGGGTCAGAGGAGTTCACGAGAGAGAGAGAGAGAGAGAGAGAGAGAGAGAGAGAGAGAGAGAGAGAGAGAGAGAGAGAGACTGCTAAATGCGGTGATGCTCTTGTATTCTCTCCTCTCTGGGCAGTTGGACGGTCAAAAAACTGGATTTTCCAGAAGAAAAACCTCCCACAATTCTCGCCTAAGACCATCTAACTCAGGTTTGTTGTGAAAATAAAATTCCTCACATCATTGATGAGACACAGTGGCATGACGAATTCAACTATGGTAAAATCAAACGCTTGTATTACTGAACCTACGTGTTTAACCACTCGGTTTTGTGCTTAACTATAATACTAAATCTCTTGGGTTAGCCCGTCAATGAAAGTTGTGGGCATTATCAGCAAGTTGGATTCGATCTTTTTCTTGATCCAACATCTTTTATTTATTTATTTTGATTTTATTAAATAGAGTTCCACACCATTTTTAATGACTAAATTCAAGTTTTGATTATTTTATTATCTCTTTTTGTGTTTTTGTTTATGCATATCATTTTTATGTACTTTTTGGAAAGTTTTTCGCTGGGTTGGATCCTTAGGATTTACGCGAAGGCCCTGAATTTCAGTACATCTTTTCTCTGTAGTCTATGAAAATATAGTGTGAGTTTACCGCTTCTAGGTAGTTTAGAGAGATATGGGTTTGTGTCTCATCAGACTAGATTTATTTCTAAAGGCTTCTTCAGTCGGGATGTTGGATAACCGATCTCAGGAAGGATTAGGCTTTTCCCAGTGAATTGTTCCGCTTTTTTCAGCCTGAACAACGTGAAAATCGGTCCCTGAACACACACACTAGTACAAACACTGCACAATCGCAGTATAATATAAGTCACTGATGCCTTTAAATCTGAACAGTATATCTTTCCTGTAAATTTCGTGTATTTTACGGTTAGCCTGTTTATTTAACGGGATGAAAAGCCTTTTCGTGAGAAAAACTACGATTCTAGCTCGACATTGAATAGCTCGGCCATTACCTAATTAATTAATTCATTTAATAAGTAAAATTGATAAAAATCTTTAACGTGACGCAATAAATTATAATAAAATTATGATTTATAAAATTATCTTCGTTACAATCTCGAATTACCAAAAAAGTCAGCAATATGCAGTAACGAGATTATATCATTCTTCGCAGTAACCGGACCCATACAGTTGCATATATCTACAGTTATACTTCCAGACGTTTCACGTTGTCCATTTGGTCTGTGAGTCTCTCAAACATTTCGAGATATCGCTGGGTGTTGACTGTCTCTATCTGGCATCTCACATTAGGCTTTCCATCACACAGTTTGTTAGTTAGTGAGAATTAGTGAGACAGCCAGTCTCAATAATTTTTTTAACCAACTCCCATGTGGTAGTCTTACTTGGTAACTTGTGTGTTTTGAAATATTACCGATATATTCCTGTCTAACGTTTGCAAAGGAATCGGATGCGAAATATCGCTCCACAACAGGGCATCTTTGTTGTGGTGCCTATTCAGTAAATGAATGGTGTTAATGCGCTAGTGGTTTTGAATGCGCACGATTTGTGCTGCCATCTATCGTTAAACTTTCGATCTCCACGTCAAACCAAATTATATGTTGTTCCTTCAAGTGTAACCGAAGATATATCTAATTGTATGGGCTGAGCGACTTTAAAAACCCCCAGTAGTATTATGTATTTCTAGATGACCAGCTCAGAAAATTTTCATCCTGAATGCAAAGTTCTCATCTGTTTCTTAGATACGTTAAATACATTATTAAATCTCGAATAAGACCGTTAAATTGGTTGCAAGTGTTAGAGACACTTTTTGTTATTTGGGTTTTAGGAGCATTAGCAACTAAGGCCATATTGCTCCGGGGACATGCGGTGGTCATTCCCTGACCTTGCCGCATCCTCTGTATTTGGTGGTCACGGGCTCGAACCCCTGTCTAATCAAGAAGCTTGTGCTACGCACTGCTGCTCCTGGCTACGGAGGCGCCAGAGACACTTGTAGTTTCTAACACTTACAAACTCTTCTAACCCTATATAGCAGACCGGGAGTACAAATCAAATCAATGACGTAAATAAATATCAAGATCTTTTTAACATTCTGATCGCATTTTGCGTCATTTCATAATGGTAACTTCATATGAACTCGTTTATCTCAGTTCAAATATAAAGCTATTATTCTTCAACACTAAACAAAAAGTACTGATAACACTATCAACCCTGTCCGATAAAATTCCAGTTCCTAAATACTTTAAATGTAGGATATGACTGAATGAAATGGAATTTGCAACCGAAATATGTCTTATTAAAGAAACGAAAGAAATCACGGTGTATATATATATATATTGTGTGTGTGTGTAAATTTATATATATATTTTATATATTTATATTTTTAAAATATATTTATATTTTTAAAATATATTTAAATATTTGAAAATATATTTAAATATTTGAAAATATTTATATTTTTATATTTTATATAAAAAATATATATTATTCTTCTTATTATTATTTTTTACATTGTGTGTGTTTGTGTGTATATATAACTCATGAGCAAATACATTATAACCACCCTAACTCCGCGAGTGGATGCGTCCCACAACATTTAGGTGTGACGTTACCAACTGGCGCAGCATATATAGTAACGACACGAATAATGCCTGTCGTTTCGTTAGCACGAAGCCTTTGCAATGGAGAAAGGGAAGGAACTGACGGAGTTTGAACTGCGAATGATTTGCAGCGCTAGGAAGGCGTGCGCAAGCATCTCAGCAATTGCAGGCATTGTCAGTTGTTTGAGGCCCAGCGTAGTGAAAGTGTGGTGGAAATGGTCCGAATAGGGACACAACCACACAATGTGCCGGGACGGATAAACCATCACTGGTTGACACCCGAGGTGAACGGCGGTTCGCACATGCTGTCCTGGACAGTAGATTGCGCACAACCCTCAATTAATGGCGGTCTACAGGAGGTACAGATAAACGTTTCCCAGCACACCATCAAGCGGATGCTCTTGGACTATGGAGTAGACAATCTGTTCATGTGCCCATGTTGACCGATCATTATGGACACGTCCGTCTGCAGTGTGCACTGGAGCGTCGATCCTGGACATTGGACTACCGGAAAAGAGTTGCCTGGTCTGATGAATCAAGATTCTAGCTCCATCATGTCGTATTAGACGGGTTGGACGAAAATAGGCCAGCGGCAGTGGCACCGCGGTTTAGACATCACTGGGTTCCCGTCATCCCCAAATTCTCTGATATCCAATATTTGTGGGATGCGATGGAACGTAGCATTCTCCAGTCCACGCCACTGCTTTTTTCCTTTGTCGAACTTCGGGATGTCTTTCTGTCCAGCTAGTCCAGGGTACCTAAGGATACCTTCTGCGGTCTCGTGGAGTCGATGTCACGCCGGGTGGAAGCAGTTATCGCGGCGGAGGGAGGTCTAACATGTTTTTAGGTAGGTGGTCATAATTTTTTTGCCCATGAGTTTGAATATATATATATAATTGGTAACCATAGTTCCTTCTTATGTAATATTTAAGTTTTACAGAATTTTTAAAAATTCTACTATTTTTCATGCAACTAAAGGAATATTTACCTTGTTTACCAAAACGTTGCAATCATTTATAATAAATGAATTGTTTTAAAAAAATTACCTGTGTCATTGGGTTTCCTAGATTTTTGCTTCCTGAATAAATGCATTTTTGTACTGTTTGCTGCACCTATAAATATAATATTTGTCGTTTTAATATATTATGTGATTAAAACATTCAATTATTTTTTTAAAAAGAATATAAAATATTATTTTAATACCACATTAAAGTCAATCGATAAACAATTTGTATTTTAATTTTTTTTTAAATATACAAAAATATAGTGTGCCATGGGAGAATAATATGAACACCTTTATGCTGTAACTTGTAAAAAAAGTGTATAATAATGATATCTGCTTTATCAGATATCATTATTATACACTTTAATCAATCATTTATGACTGTTAATCTAATGAAACTGTTTTCAGGGAGTACGGACTATACGTAAACGTAATAAGTAATACATTCTGATAAATGACTGATTAAAGATGTCGCAATAATCCTCTAAATGTTCAACATTAAAATCGAAAGAGAAATTATTACATAAACAACAGGACTTTATTTTAAAAAATAAAAAGTTAATATATGAATTGGGCTTACTGTAAAGATAAATGACAGTTTATTAAAAACGTACAAAAAGTAGGCATTTGTTTCATCCGCGAAACCTGTTAAAAATTAATACTTTTTGGGTCCAACACGTGCTCTGATTCATTCCATACCTTTGTGGTATGGAATGAATCAAGTTCCTCAAGAAAGCAACGCCTTGCTCATGATAAACACGTATGATGCTTTCACCGCTTGATGGTGACCCCTGCTGTACGATCTTTAAACATTTGTACTTGTTTTTTTTATTTAAACAGTTTGCAGTTTATTCGAAATTGTTCCACCTGGGACAGCCATCACCTGATGGGTGCGTGTTACAAGTTACATTATATTACAGTATTTACTGATATTTTTAGTAAAAACTAGTTGCTTCGAAATTTCAGTTAGCAGAAACCAAAGAACACTGTCAAATGTAACAGAGGGGAAGGTTAAACTTTAGAACAAGACTCTTACCCA
Organism: Mastigoproctus giganteus; assembly: GCF_048544385.1. Lineage (NCBI taxonomy): Eukaryota > Metazoa > Arthropoda > Arachnida > Uropygi > Thelyphonidae > Mastigoproctus > Mastigoproctus giganteus. The sequence continues at coordinate 209,611,433 of NC_143579.1, forward strand.
TGGATCTTTGCGTTTTAAATTAAAACTTTGTACAGGTAACCCTCATATAGCACTGTAGTAAGGTTACTTTAAAATCTCATATAGTGCGAAACCGTATTATACTGGACTAAGAACCAGTACAAAAAGGGGGGCTACGTTCCAAAAGCTAACAAAAATACATAATTTTTTAATAACTATCGGAAAGATAATTTTTATTAAAATGATAATAACTGAACAAACGTCTTACAAACTGTGATACATATATATCAGATAATGTACGTTCATTTAATTTTCTTCCTCTTCATTGCTGCTAAGCACAATTAAACTTGAATGTTTTCTCTATTGCAGAATATCTTCACCTTTTGAACTTTCTTCTGCGTCATCTTGATTTCGTGCATCTTCTGCTCTCTTTAAAAAAATCAGTATTCTGGGATTGTTTTCTTTTTTCTTTATAGATCTTTGTAAATTGCATGGTGTGGAGCTAAGTATTTTTGAAACTCCCTTTGGAACTTTGTGTTCCTTTCAGTCGAAGGATCTGTATTCAAAAAATAAGATTCTGATTGCTCAGCTAAGTTTATGCCATCCCGTATCCTTTTAAGCGTAAAATTTGGAACTTCAGAATTTTAATCTGCGCTATCATCCTCTGAATTGATTTGGTTTGTCTCCGATGCCATTTCGACCAAATCCGTTTCGCCAGCCTCTTTTTCTACCAGTCTTCAGTAATCATATCATCAAAACCTTCCCCTCCTACCAACTTAGCAAGTTCTACTATCGCACCAATTCTCTTTCCTGCTGGTTCAACCATTTTTCCTGAATGAACTGACTCTGGCCATACATTTTTCCAACACGCACGTGTTGAGGGTTTTACTCCTTTGAGCGATAAAGCTATGATTCTGATACAGTCCACAATTAAAGAAATGTTTCCATGCCTCCATCGCTTCAATAGATTCTGAATCAGTTTTTTCCAAAATCCATTGTAACGATTTTATGGTGTAATGAGTTTTTGAGTTTTATAATGTCTTGATTTAATTGTTGAATTAAAGAAGTTGTATTAGGTGATAGGAACATTACTTCAACATTTTAGATTACTTAAATCTTTTGGATGACCTGGCGCGTTATCTAAATGTAATAAAACTTTTAAATTTAGATTTTTCCGCTTTAAATAGTTTTCCATAACTTGCACAAACAATTTAGAAACCATTTCTTTAAATAAATCGGCAGTTACCCAAATTATGAATAAGTTCCTCTGGCATAATTTAGGGCTGGAATTTAATTCACAACAAAGAAATTATTCCAATACGGTTCATAAGAACAAAGTTTAGTAATACGTACCCCAAAAATTTAAAAACGATCAAATAAAAACCAAAATAACCCTAAACTTAAAAGTCACGAACCGCACCTTTAGAAGTCACAATTTTTTATGGTCTCAAACAAGCACAAGTTCAATAGCACAATTATTTTATTTTTATTTATTATTATTATTATTATTATTATTTTTTTGTATAACGACCAACGAGTCAAAAGCGGGGATTCACAAAAAAGAATGGAAATATTAAAATTACATCCAACATAATAGGGTTTTCTCTCGCACAAATGCTCAACGCAGAGTTTTCTCCTTGTACTACTGGGCAGTTTCATTCATAGAGCAGCGAATCGCCAAAACACCCCCAGCTACTCTTCTGTAGTAAACAGGATAAACGGGCTGTGTGGTGTGTTGGGGGAGGGGAGTTAGAGATATAGCAGCAAGGAAGTAAAACCACTGTTAGCTCAAGAGCCACCTACACATTATCGTTGCGCGTCAGCTGAACCAGATTCCAATCCAAGAGGGGAGGCTTAGGTGCGGTTGAAGAAATAGTCCAACGGCAAAGATAACGATTTCCGTAATTAATTAAAATTAGTGGAATGCGAAACCAAAGGAACTGAAACCACTACTGTGTGAATTGCTGATCCGCTAAGGAAGACTTATTACTCTTCGAAGATACTGTATGTTATACGCTGAGATCTCAACAGGGTTGTTAAAAGCAGTCTTTGAACTTTCCTTCCTGTTAGTCTAATTACCAGCTGAATGTTTGTTACGTATAGAGAGCACCCAAATGCAAATATGGTTGAAAATAGAAAATTAACTAGTTAGTTGATGTACCCAGTGCCTTACCTTTCAGGCGCGTTAGTAAATAGTAATAATTCACGATATATAACAGAATGCAAAAGAGCAAAAAGCAACGACTTTTATGCGCAAACCGAGCAGATTTCGTTTCTTTATATCTACCGTATTACGCATTCATTCCTTCACCAAATATGGCAATCAACATAATATCCAGTGCTGGCTCGACAAATTGTTTTATAAGGTTCAAAATATAAAATTGCATGAAAATACATCCACTAGGAGCCGAGCTATTACACGCGAATGGAAAAAGAAATAATAATTGCAGGATTTCTATTGAGTTAATCTTAATGAAATTTTGGATGCCTCGGTAAATCTTTTTATAAGGCCCAAATATAAAATTGCATGAAAATTCATATCTGGGAGCAGAGTTATTACACGAGGACGGACATCGTGAAGACAATAGAAACATTATGCATGCATACTAACGCTCCCAAAAACACTAAATAAATATTACAGAGAGGCTAGGATTATAGGATTCAACGACAATAAGGGTCAAGTTGCTTAGAAGCACCAAGGAAATTAAAGACACGAGCGTCAGTATATTTGTTTGTGCATTGAGTCTATTCTGTGGTGGATGTTCCTGCTTACACACTAAAAACTCAGCCACACTGTGGAAGAAAAGTTCCTCTCGTCTAAACGGGACTCGAACGGAAGCATCTTCCACACTGTTGGAAGACAGCGATCGTAGTAATCCTTCTTCTACGACGGCTCAAATAAATTTGAGCTCGAAACAAATTTGAGGCTTTTTTTTTTTTATTCAAAAATGTTGTAACGGTTGTTGCATGTGCTCTGTTCAAAAGCAACTACTTACATGCACTTTATTTTTAAAGATAATGCTATTACCGCAACAGAAACTGGATGGGAGGATGTCCCGAGCCATTCTAAATTACGGGTAATTAGACAATTGGCTAATCGTTTTGGCATAAATTTAGTTCTGATTAAAATCGAGAAACGCAGACATTGTTTTTTTAACAGGATTTGAATGAATGATGATATTAATAATGTACTAAAAGGAGTGCCGGAATTTAGTATATAATATCTCTCATCGCGAGGTACTAGGCACTTATAGTAGGAGACACTGTACACACACACAGTTGCCAACGAACTTTTATTCAGTATCGAATCTGGGCCTACTTCGTTTCGAATATCAGCAAGTGTTGGGTGCGGAATGGATTCTCTAAGGTGTTTTGGTCTAATTGTAACCGTTTTTCCAGCAAAATATCGCGTAGCTGTGACAAAGTTGAAATAAGACTTCGTTGCTGAATAGCTCTCTCCAGCATATCCGACATATTCTCAATAGGGTTGAGATCAGGTGAATGTGGGAGCCAGGGAAAATGGTGGAAATCCGTATCATGTTCTCCGAATCATTATGGAACGATGCTCTGTCATTGTCATTCATAAAGTGGCCGTCACTTTCGGGATAAACGTGTAACGTTGCAAGGTGCAGTAGATCAACGGTAGAGTACAACGGCTTCATCCTTGAAGAATTGTTTTTCTACCACATTTACTTAAGCCTTTGAGATGCGGAAGAACCGCTTGCTTTCCTATTATTAAAAACATTTAAGATGGATGTTTTCGAGAAACCAGTTATGGATTTAGTTTCTTGAATCGTGGCTCATGCTAAATGTGCATCCACGATAAGACCTTTTTCAAAGTCTGATAAATCACGCATTTTCTTCATTCTGGCTTTAGATTACTGCAGTCCAACAGCTTGTGCAGTCTTTATACTCAACGAGGCAAACACCATCACCCCACGTCTCAATCAATTTTGTTTCCATCTATTTGAATTTATTCGCATTTATTTGTATTTCTTCTGTCTGTACCTGTCATAATACAAAAGTTCGGATTTTTTGGCCAGTGTTTGTACAAAGGTACAAAGATATCTTTATTATAATATAGTACACGTAATTGTATTAAAGTTATATTGCAATGAATAGTTATAGTGCATATCTTATGCGCTTTCAGCACATTTTAGTTGAATATACTGCAAAATACGTTATACAAATAATTATACAACAGCCAGAAAACTGTTTCAGACGAAGGTTATATTTTTTTTTCTTTAGGAAACATGGATTTTTCGTCTAGCAAACATGCAAATCGAACACACGCAATTTAAAGATATAATACTACGTAATGTGGTCTAGGTCGCTGATGCACCTCAAACCCTACAACAGCAAAAGTTTTTCTGTGTTTTGTGTGTTTATTTTGTTAACTAAATTTGTTAGATAAATTAATCTAAGTGTATTGCGACACTAACGAATGAACGCATAAGTAAATAGCTAGCGTTTAATATATTGTAGAGTAGTGACACGCGTACCCCTGAGGATGTTCGATGTCCTTTCGGGGAGGAGGGCGGGTAGACGGGTATTTGAAATCGGTTTTGTCGAAAAATTATTTATAAATACTTTTAACGTTGTTCGAACGTAAATCTCCTGATATCCAAGAAGTTTGAAATCCAGCTTTCTGGTACTCCTTAAGATTTTATATTTGTGACTGTCGCTCCAGACGGGAAAAACACTCTTCTTTATAAAGTAGATCCTGTTGATGATAACCGCAAAAGGGGCTGTTATTTTGAGGATGTAGCAGGTGCTATACATCCTTCCAGTCTCACACCTACCATTCTTCTGCCATCATAACGCTAATTTCTATTAGCGTTATGTCATCTTGTATATCTTGTGTTGCCGTATTGTTGTATCAATTTTAATCTATGTGATGTTAGTTATCATTTGTTTATCACTGCCTGTCTACTTTAATAGGAGCGAAAAGACCTGTGAGTTTGAGTTTATTTATGTAAATTTAGGACAACGAATGCAACGATGTGGTGTCTGACGTATGCATTTGGCCTTGACAAACGTTTGGGGACTCCTACTGCATTCTGCTCATTAGCAATAGGGAAGGGATTTCACCGGTTTCAACCAGTTACTCTTGTTGGGTGTTCCAAGATGGCTGTTATTTCAAGAATGGACGGGGGGGGGGAAGGACGTTGCTACTACAGGTCTATGGTGGTAACATTACACATTACGAGGTATTCGCCCTCTGCAACTGATTGTTAAAGGATTTTAATTCCTTTACCTACGTCTCTGCAACAATTCATTTTGAATTGTTTAAGAACATCCAGAGGAGTGAATTCGTTCATCCAACGGAGTGAGCAGTTTTCTAGGTTTAACTTTTTTATATTGGGTCGAGGGATCCAATGCCCTTGATGTCTAAGTGGCATCATCATCATTACTAACCTACACTACTTGTACAGTGCGCTACCTGAGCAAAAGCTCATTCACACGTATCTTTTAAGAACAATTAATTTTGTTATCTTTAAGAGCATTGTAGGCTGTATGGCAGGGTGTTTCAGCGCGGCGCACTCCTTGGCTGTGTAGTGGTTTCACCACTTGCCACTCGTTTTTGGAGAGCTCTGCATTCAAATCCCATCATGGACTGGAGAAATTTCTGAAGGGCTCCTCAATTCGAGCTGTAGTTAACTGATCTCAGGCTGATAACTGATTCCGAGTTCTTCAGCCCGCACAACATGCAAATCGACCCTTGTACACATGTTTGTGCAGACAATATATACTTTGCAATATGTGCTAAGTCGCAGATTCGCGTAAACTCAACAATGTCCGTTTCAGAGCAGTACCCTGAACAAAAAATGGCCTAACGTGCTCTTAAGCTGGTCCTAAAAAAGTGGCCAGTTAGTATATTTGAAAGTGATAATTCAGTGAATTCACTCATATTAAACCATAATTACGGTTCGCCATATCTCCTATCGATAAATAAATAAATACTTCATTATATAATTTCGTTACTTGAAATGGTTATCAGATTAATCATTTTATGAAGGCTATAATGATTTTGGAGGTGAAACCTTGTAAGCAGGAAAGCATGTTCCATCATTATCTGATATTAAAAGACCTTTAAAATTGAAATTCTTAACCACTTCAGACCGGCTCTCGTTTGCAATTTATCTGCGAGAAGCGGTAAGATCTATCATTAACCTCCACTTCTTAGGCTGTTGTGCCACACTAGAATCAAGTCGCAGATAAGATTAAGGAAGTGAGGCAGTAGTTCCCATGGTTTATCAGCTAACAGGCGAAGCTCACAGAAGCTGAAATCTGGTAGTTCAGATTTGATCGCATTTCTTGCTTTTTCACTTTGAGCGCATGATAAAAACGTTTCATATTTCTGTTTTCGATTCTTAGAGTATTTTCAGCATCTGGTTTCATACTATTACAGTAAATCCCCGATTTTGCAGACTAATAGGGGGAGAAGATTCCCTTTATTTTCGAATATCCCTTTAAATCGAAAGTTGTATTTTACGATATCATTTGGACTCCACATAATTGAAAGTTTAAACAGTTAATCTGCATATATATGCATTAGAAACAATAAAAATAAAGTTAAACAGTATCTGTGTATCTCACAGGCGCGGAAAACAGACTCACCAGAGTCTATCTTCTCTGCGATCTTTAATTCTGAACACTCAGATGCACACACTTTCCCTTTTCACCACTTTTTATAGGGATCATGATGATACACTGTAGGTGGGTTATAATAAAGGAACAGAGCACAGATGAGCTTTTCCCAATCTCAAACCTATCTCATTAGCTAATAAGATAAGTTTCCTTATCTCATTAACACAACCAAGGTACACTGTGGTGGCAGTGAAATGTTTTTGTTCGTTAAATCAATTAAATCGAGGTTATCTGTTTATTTCCCATTCACCCCATAATCATTGAGAACAACTACCAAGAGAGTATAAAAACCACAGTTAAATTTGTTTACATTGCTTGACATTTCGTATAAAGATTGGGAATTTGTGTTATTTGTACACAAATTCCCAATTTTCCACAATATACTTCAAAATGCAAGTTTATCAGGCAGCCTATTGTTCAAAGGTAAAGTGCAGCCATTATCAACCCACTGCAGGATGGAAGCCTCCTCAACAATTCATGCTGAGAGAAATGGACCATAATCTGCCACGCTGGTCCAGCGCGGGTTGGCAGATCGACCGTATTTAGCAGTCAGGGGCTTGAACCCCGGTCTACTCAAAGAGCGTGTGCTACTGCACTCCCGCTCCTGACCACTCGGCTACGGAGGCCTATTCAAAGGTGTATACTGAGTTAATTATGGAAACAGAGCTGTGTCATTTGATATGAGGTTGTAACGAGTGCCTAAGGCCATATTGCTCCGCGTATACTGTCTGTAAATTATGTGTGCTCTGAAGTCGATTTTCTGTTTGCTGGACGAAATACCCGAGTTTTCGGGAGACCCACAAGCCTGAGACCGACTAATTCACGTCATTGACTGGACTCGAACTCAGAGCTTTTCCACCAGGTGTGGGGAGGACTGCGATTCTACCAACCGTGCTACCTACGAGGGCTTGATATGGAGTAAAATAGTGTTTTAGGAGGTACAGCATTTATTAGTGCGGTGCGTAAAATGAGCATTTCTTGAGAACAACGTGGTTCATTTTAGTGTGTTCATATCCTTGAATTCAAGTAATTTTTGCAATACCAAGAGTAATAAATATCCAAAATGCTTGTACTAAATAAATCGGAAACAAAACAATGAGAATTCCATTCGCATCATTGATGAACATATTCTTCATAGAGGTGCATCAAACTGCGGCCGAGGGCAGGCGCGAGGGTACAGAAGTAAACTTTGAGTGACCGTGGTTCGAGCCCGCATGTCTACTGAATAGGGTGCTATTTCTTGTATTCTTTCAATTTTTTGAACCTCTCTTCTGACCATGTGGTCCTTCCGGAGTGTAAGCAGAAACTTCTGACCATGTAGTCCTTCCGTAGTGTAAACAGAAACTGTAACGCCCCTAAGTAAAACTTGGGGGCGTTGCAGCCTTTCAGGGGGGCGTGACTACAACCTTTAGGTGATCGTTTGGGTTCATTAGGGGGACGTTGACATTTGGCAGTCTGATATGACAGTTGAAGCATTTAAGTTTAATTTTATTTAATACACAAATCATTAATTTTTAAACTGTTTTGTTCCCAGTTAGAATGTATTTAATAGTCATGGAAATAACTCTATAAATATAGACTGAGTAATCACTGAATTATGACCAACCCTATGAAAACTGAATGCGACACTTGACCACGTGAGGTACGAGAGCGCGGAGTTAGTCGACCTACATAGCATAGATAAGGTATCAGTGGTTCAGTAGGTAGTAAAATTCCGAGCGTGATGGGTAAAAGGAAGGATATATCGGACTTTGATAAAGGACAGATTGTGGGTGCTCGACGAGCTGGTGGCTCGATTTCCCAAGTTAGTCTGCATATGTCTGAACTGGTGGGGTGTTCGAGAGCTGCCGTACTTAAAGTGTACCAGGACTGGCGTCAAAATGGTCAAACAACGACCCGACGGCAAAACTGCAAAGGTCAGCGAAAGGTTGGTGTTAGAGGTGAGCGCCGAGTCCGACGATTCGTACAGGCGAACAGGCGGAGCACTGTTGAAGAGTTGACTATCCAATACAACATGGGCCAACCCGGAACAATATCTGGCATGACCATGCGTCGCACACTAGCACGTATGGGCTATACCAGCAGACAAGCCCTACGTCATCCTCTCTTAACCAAGGTTCATCGGCGTAACAGACTCGCCTGGTACAAAGAGCATGCAAGTTGAGCATGCAAGTTAAAACTGGAAGGTGTGCTGGTTGTATGAGTCACGTTATTTACTTCACACCGTGGATGATCGTGTACGGATTTGGCGTCAACAACATGAGGCTCTTGATCCATCAAACATGGCATCAAAATTGGAGGCCGGTGGAGGCGGTTGTATGGTGTGGGGCATGTTTCACTGGCAGGAACTTGAACCCCTGTTGCATGTGGAACAACGTATCAGTGGTCTTCGCTATTGTAAACTGCTTGCTGACTGTGTACACCCCGCTATGCTACACTTTTTCCCGAATGGCGATGGTGCCTTCCAAGATGACAATGCGCCGAGCCATCGTGCACTTGTTGTGTAGGAATGGTTTGAGGAACACAGATCTAACTTCCAGCATATCGATTAGCCTCCGAACTCCACCGATATAAATCCCATAGAGCACTTGTGGGACTATGGAAAGGCATATGAGGCGTTTATACACAGCTTGGTTGGACATACTTCTCGAGCGCTTCCGACATCTTGTTGAATCAGTGCCTCGGATAGCTGCTATACTGAGGGCAAAAGGAGAACCTACGAAATATTAGGTAGGTGGTCATAATTCAGTGATCACTCAGTGTATATATAACACTATAAATAAATGTGTGCGCTTTAGTAAAGAAATTCTGATAGCGGCCAGTGTCATATCAAGGAATGGGGATATTAGTCAAGCTCCGGCACTAGGTAATGTTCCAATGCTGTCTTGACTGCATCTGAACATGCTGAATATGCAGCTTCAGGGTGATAATTTCAATTTAGCTAAGGCAGAAACTGCAATATTTACTTTCATCACGAAGTTGGAGTTGTTTAAACATAACATTGGCAGAAGAGGTTTTTTGCAGTTTCCTACCATGAGCAGCATAAAAACATCCTATTTAGACTGTGTGTTGGAAGAATATTGCTTACATCTGCAGTCACTGAAAAGTAACTTTGAGAATCGCTTTAAAGATTTTATTGATTTGGAAATACTTGTCTGAGTAACAAATCCATTCATTTGCAAAACAGAAGACCACGAACTTAAGTTTGCAAGAAGAAATTGTTGAGCTTCAAAATGATGAAGAATCAAAACAAATCTTCAACAGCAGAGGACTACTGCAGACAGCAGAGTCATCTGGCTAAAACATCATGTGAAATTTTGAAATTTTCTGCTCTATGGAGAAAAGCAAAACTTCTTTATATTGCATTTCCATCTTATCTTGTCTAACGAGGATTTAGTGCAGTGAATCACATACTAGTGAAGAATCGAAACCGTTTGGATATTGTTAGTCATGGTGACTTAAGAATATTACTATCCAAGTATACTCCAGATATTGCGAAGTTAGCCAAAACTCATCAAGCTCAAGGATCACACTAGTATTTTATAATAAATCTCATTTTATTTACTTTTCTATAACTATGTATGTATATTAATAAATCATACTAAGAATTCAACTTGTAATCTAAGTGCAATAAAAAGGCATGATAAAAACAATCAGTAATAATCATTGAAAATACCTTTTATGCATTAATCATATTTTAAGGGAAGAATAGAAAGCATTGGCATATACTTAATCTGAGGGAAGCGTTGGGCAGAAAAAAATTTTGTAAGGGGGCGTTGGGTCGAAAAAGGTTGGGTAACACTGATTTCAACAAACTAAAAAGAGTGAATGCATATCTACCAAAACAAGGTAGATACATTTAGCTTTCTGTAACAATTTTAATTAAATTTATTTAGTTCTTTTGCGAACTGGGTTGCATTTTAATTGGAATAACACATTTAAGTATGTTGATACTAGAAGAGGTAGCTTGTTCAAAGTGAATTTTTATTTGATTAGGCTTAATTTGTTTTGAGAAATCACCAATGGAACGTTGGTTTCGAAAAGAGAAACTGTATTAATTAATCGATTGACTATTTCAAACTACTTTCCCGGGGATCACTCTTAATTTTATTTCACCAATACGTGTGCGAAAATAAAGTACATGTTTTCTACCAACTGACAATTAAAACACTGCATCCGAAAATGTTGCGAAATCCGTTTCGATATGCGAAATAATTCTGTCTCCAGGAGAACTTTATCTGCTTTACTTTAATTTCATGGTTTTACACTTCGATAAGGAAGACCACATTCCACTGTGTATCTGGTTTATCTGCATATTTCTTCATCTGAAAACTCCTTCAGCAGCGGGAAGTTTCAGATGTGCGCGCACTGTATGGTTGCCACACAAACACACACGGCAGTTGGAAGCAGCATTTGTAAGGATTCACAACAGTTCACAGTCACTCCCACTTCATGAACAATGCAGAAGATGACTGTTTTTAACGTTACCAAGGGAAGATTGCTGGTAATTTTAAGGCAGGAAGGGCGCATATTTCTGTTACTAAGAGGTAACTTATTGTTTTCGAGAAAGTGATAAAATCTGTTTGATGTTGACAGGCTTCTGCTGGAGATAAGACCAGCGAAGTCCGCTTCCATCTTCCCCATAATAGTACTGAGTACAAGGTCGGCTGATAGAAACTGAGATAAAAAGCAGAGGTTAAATCACTCCATGCGTGTCGTACGAATGTATGTTTAATGTTTCCAAATACACCGTGTGTAAAACTTCTTTGGGATGAAGTATTTATATTCAGATGATTAATTATCTTCCATATAATCAAAAGTTGCAGATTCTGTATGAATTCTTAATATGTTTTTGTAATTAGAAAATTAAATCAGCGATAGTGACTTTGTTAAGCTTAAAACATTGATGGTGTTTTCCCATAACGTCCTATCATTTTTTTAAAGAATTTTTGCTGTCCTGATCACCTTGGATAGCCTATGACGTGTGAATACCTGACTGCCCAGACCTTGGTTGTTGTATATATACAATATTTTATTTCACACTAGAGTGCTGACAGAACTTTTCATGCTTATTACATCACACAATACTTAAAATGGTCTTGTTGGCGGATGTGTGATAAAAATAAAACGCTCACATTCTTTACATCATTTCCACTGACAGCTACAGAAAAGCTGTCAGCAGAAGAATAACTTAGTTTTGCTAACAGTTTAGGAGAGAAGACTGATTATTGCATTCTCGTCATTCAATAAGTGGTTGGGCTTTATCAGCACCCGTGTAGAACTTCTCAAGCACTGCAAATACATCCGGAACTGGAAATAATGCACCATTAGAAATTGCAATTCAAGCAGAACTAAAATTTCTGTGTGTGTTTGCGCGCAGGACAAAGAAATTGTCAAACGAAAAAAAAAAAGGATTTTGTAATTGTCAAAAAAAAATAATAAAATAAATAATTGACTTTGAATTGAAATTCAGGACAAATTGGCAACAAATAGTAATAATAAATAAACAGACTTTGATCTGTGGTTACTAAATCTAGATCCGTTACTAAATCCGAGATTCCACAGGAAAATATATTTTAAATCAATATCTGTTGAGTTAAAGTATTCAGCCTGATCCTACTTGATAGGCAGGTTGAAAAGTGGATATGCCTCTGTTATCTTTTTGCATGACTGCCCATCCATGTCGTAAAAACTTTGCAATATGGACGGTCAGTCATGTTTAAGATAATATACGCATACTCAACCAATCCATGCTACTATTTTCAGGACCATGCAAAAGTATCTGGTTGTCTTGGCGCATGGGAGCTTCCCTTTCTTTGGAAGGACTCGACGAATCTTTCTAAAAGAGCCAAATATAAAATTTCACGGAAGTCTACAGACTGTACATGTACACTCTTGTAGAAGAGATGAATAAGAAAGAAAAGAAAAATCTCGGCTAGGAAATGGATATTAATCTGGGAGTACACACACTGGGGTAAATACTCAACAAAACATGCAGACATAGCTTTTCACGCTCTTCAGTACCTTGCCAGAAAATTTCCATCTATAACATCCAGAGGCGGGGTGAGGTGGAGTTTCTTGAATTTCCCTGAGAATTACCGTGTAAACGCATATTTGTTTAGTACCTGTGTAAACTTTATTCTACACGTGTGTCATTTCCAACATTTTGGAATTAATTAATGTTGGGAAAATAGATCAAACTAGCGCTTGAAAATTATTTGTAAAGAATATCTGTTGATATTTTGTGTAGACTATATGCCCGAGTTTGATTATTGTAATTATTTTATTTTTTTATTATGCTTATTCCTGTGTTTATGCCTACCCTTTTTAAGTCCATACATATATTTTGTGATTAGCATTCTAATTTAAGGTAAATATATTCATGTGGGGTGATTTTTATCCTTCGCATGTGAAAAATCTCAAGTTTTTATGCGTGTGCAGGAGGATTTGGGATTTTCTTATTTCGATGCTGTAAAATGCATGCATTTCATAAACCTTCGTATTCCCTCATGCAATTCCACGAACTTCACAGTGGTGTCTTCAACCCGTTTTGACATTTTTTTTTCAACGTATACAAAATCACTAAAGTTACACGAGCCATAAGCTGAATTTGAAATGCTACGCGAATGTTCAAGCGCTTAGTAAACAGTGTGGGAAGAAAGAAAGTAGGCGAGTGAATAGAACTTATTTTTATTCACTTGACTCGTCTCGCCTCGCTTCTAGAATAAATCCTATTCTGTTGATAGCAGATGTTACTAAAATGTACATTTACTTGGATCCAATTACGAAAAGCTAATAGATTGCTCCAGCGACTCACCTAAAACCATCTAAACAGGCTTTGCCCATTCTGCCTATTGGTAAATCCGTCCCTGAGTGTCCATGGCTGCAATTCATGGGTACATCACTCCAAGCCTAAAATCAAACCATCTAAAAAAGGAATCCTTTAACGTTCATTGCAGATTCCTAAAACTTTTGGATAGCAGCAACACCAGATCATGTTTGTTGCTTTAGTATTATGACCGATAATAAGTTGAGAGCATGCAGAATTTTTTCTCGGATAAATCAATGACCATTTTAGTGGAATAGTTCATCAGTAGTTATAGTAATTGTTTCTATTGGATATTGGGACAGAGAAGGTTGTTGTGATGTGGATAGACGGAATATATTTGATTAGAGTTCATGTCGGAAGCATTTCATCCATTCATATGGGTTTCCTGCTATCTGTGCGAAAGTCATTATATACCATAATAGCAACGTACGGCCTTAGAAAATTGCATTATCTTTTTTTTTTTTTTTTTCAATTGTCCTTGGAAAACTAGTTATCTTTGTCACCCTTCATAGATTCAACATTTTTGAACAAAATTTCCTCGTTTCTTCTCCTGATTTTTGTTTTCTTAGAGATTCTCGTCTAGGCTTAGGATTAATGAGGTACTTTCGTGAGACTTTGTCGCATTGGTGAATCTTAATATAGTTAAACAACAAAAAACGTTTGTTTCTGTTTATTGACAATATACCAGTCCATATATTGAATATACAGTATATGATAATGTACGCATGAATTACATTTCAATATTTGTATAACATTTTGTATTATTATTATTTCGATTATGAACTGTACATAAGAAGTGTTTCTTAAAAAAAAAAAAAAAAACGTGTTGGTTATCGAGCTTTTATTTATTTCTATTTATTTCTTTATTTTAGATAGGGGCGGATAGGGGGCGTGCACAGAGAATATGGGTTAATCTGTTAACATGATGTTTGGTATAAAAGTCTAGAGGAATGTTCTAAAATACGAAGTGTGGTCAAAATGTTCTGAGAACGGAATATAAAAGACAGAGGTACAAAATTCTGCGTGTTTTTTACTTTTTCAGTGTATTCACCCCAAATTTCAGTGTACTTATTATATTTAATCTGCAAATGGTTTAATCTTTCAAAAATATTCTTCAGATTTGTCATCAAACCAGACTTCCACAGCCTCTTTTACCTCGTCATCATGTTTAAGATGAGATTTGAGGTTTCTGAACAAATAATAGTCACTCGGGGCCAGATCTGAGTTGTACCCGTTGATTATTTAATTGCTCAAATCCGTATTTATGGATTTTAGCCTGTGCATTCTGGACTTTCTTCACGAGGGCATTGTCATGGATAAGCAAAATTCGATAACTTAACTTTCCTCGTCTTTTTTTTTTTTTTTTTTTTTTCTCAAATTGCAGCTAACTTTGGTATAATGCTAGCATAATTTTCCCCTATTATTGTGGTTTTATCAGGATCATAAAATGCAGCCAAGTTTCATCACTAATCACGGAACGGGATAAAAATCTATCAGGATTAGCAGGAATTAATTTTAAATTCTCTTTTGATGATTCCACCGTCTGATGATTTCGGGAATGCAAAGGTTTCTTGGAACCCCATGTTGCACAAATTTTGGACTTTCCTAAATGCTCATGTATTATTGTTAAAATGCTTTCATATGAAATGTTAAGTACTTTTTTTCACTTTCAGGCATTTTGGTTCTTCTGTTTTCTAATTTTTTTCCTTCAACGATGGCAATTGTTTCAGAATTGACTGCTTGAGTTGGCCCACCAGACCTTAAGCTATCCTCAGTTAACCCCCGTCCTCTTTTGAACTCTGCTAACCATTTTGAAACGCTAGCATAATTGAGTGCGACATCCCAAACATTCTAGTCATTCTTTCATGGATTTCTCCATGATTTCTGTCCTCTTTGATCAAAAATTCATTACTAAATAATGTCAACTTGTTGGATATTCATTCTTCTTCTACCTAAAGCCATAAAAAAATTAATTTCAGAAAACTTCATTGGGTATTGACATACAATTTTTTTCATGCTATTTTATAAGAAATTAAAATATTAAAATAACCTATCCTATAATTTATTAATAAAATTTATATGCTCTGTTGTTAGAACTCTTTTACCAACCCCTCGTAGTTTCCCGAAAATTTGAAAAGGATCAGAGCTGGTGTTCCAAATTTATCTCAATATTTATGTAGTGAGGAGAAAATGTAGAGCTGTAGAATCGGTATTGTACCTAAAACCTCTCCATGGACCAACAGAAGAACATATCCTTTAAATTTGGTGTCAAGCCATCTTTTCTTTCTCTGGAATGCTTTAATATGCTAAAGCCGTAGCCGAGTGATCAATCGCGAGGTTGCATAAGTACATGTGCTTTGAATGACCCTGGTTCAACCCTGTGACTGCTGTTTCTGCATTCTTTCTATCTCGTGAAGTCCTCTGACTTTGTGGTCGTCCCGGATTATAAACAGAATATCTATTTATTTATTTATTGGGGGAGGGTGACTGTCCAATTGGAATTAATCCTAGAACCTTCCCAAAAACTATCAAAACATCAACTACACGAAAAATCTGGCATCGATTTAGCTTTTCCTTATCGAATAATGCCCAAACATCGAAATATGCTTCCATTTATGTAAGCAATAACTTTAAAATTAGGGAAAAAATTTACCGATTTTCTATTGGTCCGATATTAATGAAATTTGGGACGGCTTCACAAATCTTTCTGAAAACCCAAATATAAAGTTTTATGAAAATCTGTCCACTGGGAGTATAGACAGACGGACGGATAAACGCGCTCTACTGATTTGTGAAACGTGCTCATAAAACAGTAACTGAATCGAAACTAGTAAAATAGTTCAGCTAGATAAATAGCATTCAAAGTGTGAAGATAATCCTCATCGTTTGTAAATGCCAAGAGAGATCAATATTATCGTTAAGATTCGTCCATCTGGATGCTGTCATTAAGATAAATGCTCTGTAGCAAAAATTCCACTCTAAGTCCACTATTAAAACCCACTCATGCTTACGAACACAACTTTTCATTCCAATTAGTGTCAGTCGAAAGCATTCGTATACGAGTATTGATTATAAAGTGAGCTGAAGTGTTACTGTTCTCCTCAACTATCTACAAATAGCGTTATCATCGAATCAAATAGATTGCATGCTCCAGTCAAAACCACGATATCTAATTATAACAGAAAATATTAATACAATTAAAAGTAATTGAATAATCGAATTTTGCCAAAAATGTATTTTGTTTATTATCAGATGGAGATTAGTAATTCTGTTTCGCTCTTAGAGTTGTGATTAACTACTTTGTATGTCAAGCATCGATCGTATGATGCTCATAAATATCCCTGCTCCATGGGGATTTCATTAAGTTCTTGGGATGCTGGAGGCATACACAGAGTTAGAAACAGTATTAAATGATATTAAATATATATAACCTTTTAACATCAAGTATCAGCTGTCTAACTTAGTGGACTAAAGTAGTTTAAACATTAATTAACTTTAATCACTTTCCGGATTTTAAAGGTTTATTAGCTTTCTAATTGTAAACACTTTCAAGCATCAATTAACCCCTCAACGCTTACTAGGTATCGCTAAACTTCAGCTTTGTGCAATTTTCAGATTTTCTGTCAACATCTTAACTTGAAGCACTAACTTTCAAACAGAAAATTACTTTTCTAATAAATATTAATTCAGTTTGGAACTTTAAATACTGATATTTTAACTTTCAAATACCTTTGCTGTATTTAGCCTGGAAATCCTGTATTGGTTTTTGTTATTCATTTTAGTTTTAAGTTTTTTTTTTGTGGTAAGGGGGCTGCTTCATCAAAGTCCTAGCTTTTTTTTTCTTTTCTTTTTGTTATTGGCGCAAAATTAAAGATTTCCACTGTAATCTTCCTGGTTTAAATACCGAGTTAAAAGTAACTTGCCATTCGAAATATAGTTCAGTGGATAGCTTAAACTGATGCTCAAGTTAATCGGGTGTTATAGTGCCAGAGCAATTTTACTGGTTCCTACAATCAATTCCGCAACTAACCAACCAGAGGCCAACACTGAAGACAATTGATTTACTGGAGTAAACATACCCGTATAAACAAGTACCTAATAGATCAATGGATAAGTTAGTTGGAATCTGTAAGTTTTCATGACGCATCGACTATTAAGTTCTAGATACTGTTTATAGACAGTATCTAGAACTTGGTGCATTAAAGCATTTTTCCAGCTAGAGTAATCATTTCTAAATACTTACACTAAGAACTGTCTGACTTGGATTATGAACTCTTTCACAAAGTTATATTTAGAAACTGTTATCTACCCTGAGGTCGAAAGAAAGCACAAACACACAAAAGAAACAAGAACTGCAAAAAAAAAAAACAAAAAAACAAAACTGATCTACTCTTGGAAATCATGAATTCGGTTAAACATGTCTAAAATACGTCATTAATCGCAAACTCTCTTCTGAGGTCTTGCACATAGGCTCATAGTATGCTCATGTGATGTTCTAGCTCAGGGGCTTCAAAAGTACTCCTCGAGTAGCAACCAAATATGGCTCCAGGCGATGCTCAGACATTATTGATAATTTGACCCTTTATCAGTTTCTAAATTGGCTTCTGTTCGACTAGAATTCGAGAGAACCTGGGATTTTCCCATGTCGGTTAGCCTATGAAAAAAGAACTCTTCATTTTTATCTTAAAGAATAAGTTAGCTAAGCAGTTGTTGTTGTTGGGTTTTAGGAGCATCGACGACTAAGGCCATGTTGCTCCGTGTATATTGTCTGTAAATTGTGTGTTTTCTGAGGTCGATTTTCTGTTTGCTGGACGGAAAACTCGAGTTTCTGGGAAAAAACAAACAAACCATACCGACTAACTCAGCCAAATTGTGAAAAAGGCCCATAAAAATTCCCCACGTTATCGATGGGACTCGAACTCAGGTCTTTTCCACCAGGTGTCTGGGAGGACAGCAATTTTAACAACTGTGCTACCCACGAGGGCGCTGGCTAATCGGATGGTCATTAAAATTAAATGGTAGTTTGTGAGAGTGTGTATATCTGCATTCTGCACACTTTAAACTGTCATATACATAAAACGTCCTTTATATCGCTACCTTAGGGGACTGGCCCTAAAGAGCACTATAAGCTAGAAATTGGACCTCCCTTTTTGAGCTTTTTTCATATTTCGCCAATAGTTTGATAGATAATTTTGATTTTTTTTTTGTGTAGTATTTATATTTAAGTTGAAAGCTTGCATACTTAAAATATCATAGTGTGCTTGTTTTTTTGCATGCTTTTAAAAAGAATGAAATAATTTAAAAGGATTGTATTAAATTAAATTAAATATATCTCTAGTATTATAAATGCAGTATTAACATATAATTCTGCCATTAATGAAATTCAATTAGAAAATGCACGGCGCTTCATGGGATTGGCATGGAACCATAAGGAAAGAGCATTAAAAAGCTGTAGAGCGCTATAAACAGAAATGTTTATTGTAATATTCTAATATTACAGAGAGTTTATTGTAATATTCTAATACGATTTTCTTGATTTTGCTTTTTCTTTTTCTGAATTTATCCTGATAAGTTCAGAAGATAGCCATTTTCTAACTGTAGAATTTTTCTCACAAGACACTTTGGTACGAGGTTACGTCGAAATCTTCCTGTTTGTCCTCGCCACGCACGTAAAAAATGATTGCCCATCCTGGTTCTAGCGTTTATGACTTACAGCCTATGCGGAATAATTTTCTAATACAGCCTGCAGGCGTACCTTCAAGAATGTCTGACGCCTCTCTGGATAATCGCATTTTTTAACGGTTCAAGCGATCTGGAAGATGTAGTAAACATGAGAGTTCAACTAACTCAATGATTAAAAGAAAAAAGTCCACGTAAGATATTGTTAAAAATCCTAGAATGTGGCTGGGAATTATGTAGTCCCGAAAATGTTCCTATAGAATCTGTTTGTACATATTGGGCTACGTGCGGTCGAACTTCATCGTTGCCCCCTAAAATTTTACGCCCGTATGATACTTCTCTCTAATAGCAATATTCATATTGAGTCCATATACCCTCAAAAGAGAACAGGCCGAACGAAGAGACTAGAGGCATGTGATGCAAGAAAGCAAGCGTATGAGCTTATGTAGCATCAGCCAAAAAAAAAAAAAAAAAATATTCACACAACCATTCCCTCTAAAAGTGTGTCCAGTTCCTCCTTGAATTTGTTTAGGCTATCGACTTCCACAACGACAGATGGAAGTTTGTTCCAGAAATTAACCACCCGCTGGCTAAAGGCAAATTTCCGCACGTCTATTCTACAATTGTCTTTCCTCAATTTGAATTTATGTCCCCTCAGGTTCGTAATCTGAGCAATCCGAAGAATCCCACCAGAATTCAGTGTGCTCAACCCATTCAAGGCCTTATACACCTTAATCAGTTCATCTCGCAGGTTCTTAGTCTCCAGCCGCTGAAATTTGCAGAACTTAAGCCTTTCTTGGTAAAATGACCCCGTCGTTCCCCTCACCAATCTTGTTGCCCTTCTCTGTACTCGCTCAAGCAACTCTACATCCTTCTTAAAATAAGGCCTCCAGACCTGTTTGCAGTACTCAAGACGTGGCCTGACCATTGCCTTATACAAAGGGATAATCACCTCCTTTTCCCTGCTAGCAAAATTCCTGTATATCATTGACAATACACCATGACCTGCTCTGGCAGCCTGTCTGCATTGCTCAAAAAACTTCATATCTCACTGCACAATCACTTCCAGGTCTTTTTCATTTTCTATCACCCTAAGTGTAGTACCACACAGTTGGTACGTTCTTCTGAGGTTACTTCTGCCCATATGCAGTATGCAGTATTTTGCATTTGTCAATGTTAAACTTCAGTTGCCACTTCTCAGCCCATCTGCCCAAATTTTCTAGATCCTGTTGCTGTAGCACACATTGTTTTCTTGTACCATTTGCCACTACTAATACCAACTGAAGAAAAGATTAAAAAATCAATACTGGAACAAATATTTTCTTTTGGGTTGAGGTCTGATGATGCAGCTTGCCACTTTTTTTTTTTTTTTTGCTATGTGACACGGCGCGTTGGCTTGTTGGAACAGCCAGAACGTTTTTATTAATGCTCAGTATACCGTTCGGCATTAACACGATCTTCTCCGAGTATAACTGGATCCATACTGAGTAAAGAAACTCCACACATTGATCTGGCCCCTTGACTTTCTTGGAGACGATTTTTAAAATTCATTTAACAATTTTCGTCGTACGATTTGCTTTGAACAAATATTCTGCTTTATCTATTAAGCCATAACACTAGAAATGAAGTCCACGACTAACCTTTATCCTAGTGTTTCCCAACCTTTTGTTTGCGTAACTTAAGAAATTATTCTCCCTTAGGAATATACAATGAAACAGAACGTTTTTGTTAAAACATGTTAATTACGATCATTGTATTTAAATTTTTTTTATCCTTCCTAAAACAAGGAAGGATTATTTTAGAAAGGATAAAAATATCCTTCCTAAAATTAAAATTTTTTTAAATACAATTATTTCTGCCTCAAATATAAAAGTAGTCCATATCTGAAGAACGTTCGAAAACACTATTCCTGGCCGATTCTTGGAGCAGGGGGATGAAATGTATTTAGGACCGGACGGAAATGGATCCCAGGTTACAACGAAGGGGGACCCCTAAATCCAAGCAAGGCCGTTCTTTTCCCCAATATTAATTCTCGCATTAGGGATCGCGAAACTCTAGGACCCGGCCCTGGCACTTTACTGTTAATTCCCGTTGCAAACGAGCACTGTTTTTAGGATGGTCAACGGAAGTCCCCGACCAGAACCAATCGAATTTTTGAGACAGTTCTAGAGATAATTTCACTATTTTTATGAGGTTTTCAGAAACATTTTGGATCACAACAAAATACCTTATTCGGCTCTTAAGCTAATTATTGCACGCCCTCTGGTGTGCGACAATTTGAGGGTTTAATAAAAGAAAATCGATATGTAAACAGTACAACAAATAGAATCTTCGATTTAAAGAAAAGTAAAAAGTTTACGAAACCTAATTAACTGGAATAATCAATAATAATTACTGTAATTATGTAAATAAGATTCTCATTTCGGATGCAGTTGTCTCTGCTTCTGTTTCTACTTGTCCTGTTTTTGTTAGTTTTAAGACTTTATGTTTTATTGTTTTTAATTTTCATATTATTTTATAAACGATGCATTTTTTCGCATTTTATGAATAATTTAGTATGTTTCGATTAGCATTTTATTTGAATGAAATTCCGAAACCAAAATCTTTGGTGGGGACGTAGGGGACCAACGTAGATATCCTGCAACGTGCGAATAAAAACTTCAGGTAGTTTAAAGACATTCATAAAGAATTTCTCACACTATTTAAATATGAAAGAGCAGCTGCTCGCGAGATATTCTGGTTATTATCGCACGCCCTTAGGAAATGATAAAAGATCGAAAATTTGAAAGTTAATTAATTTTCCAATTTCGAAAAATGACTAGCTAACATCAGATAATTAGAAAGTTAATTGGTCATAGGAAAATTAATTGATGTTTCAGATTTAGGAAGCCAATTAATATTTAATGTTTGCGGGATAAAAAGTGATCACACCTTAAAAATTTTTTTGTTTAAACTTTGAAAGATAACTAGAAATAATTTTATAGTTACAAGGTACAAAAAGTTCATGAAGTTATTTGATGATTTTGATGATTGGCTAGTTTTTCGATTTTTTTTTTGCGTATTTGAGGTCAGAAATATCTTTTATTTTATATACTAATTTATAAAGACAAATATTTGTATCACTAAATAGTGATCTTATAGCAACGTACCGACATGTTATAATCCTTTGTCATATACGCCTTAGACCACACACCGGCAAGATTCATTCATCTATCTTCTAGTATAAATACCATCATCCAAACTCACCTGATCCATTACTTGTATCGGTCAGTCCACGGATACCGTTCAGACTCTCGCTGATCGATGGTCCTCAGGGACGGGTTGTGCCTTATGTAACTAAACAATTACACTACATCGTCTCTTCCTCCTACTCCTGAATATTCAGCACGCAACTAGACCATTACGCCAGCTAATCTTCTACGACGAATGACCGTGTGGCGTTCTCTGAACATGGGATTGTTTGCTTCATTGCGAAGACTAAAGTAGGTCGCGAAACGTGTTTTGGATTTCGTTTATGGTAATCGACTGCAGATCTTACAGCCATAACTTCGTACATGTGGAAAACACCCACCGATTGTGCGCGTGTGTGTGTGTGTGTGTGTGTGTGTGTGTGTGTGTGTGTGTGTGTGTGTGTGTGTGTGTGTGTGTGCGCGCGCTCGCGTGTGAGTGAGCGTTGTTAGAACGAAAAAAACATAACCTTCCACTCCTTTGGAACGAAAGAGCGAATTAAGTACATGTCAACACTAATTGAACGCTCTTAATCATTGCGCAGTTCATATAAACAAAAGGGCACAATGGATTTATAGTGGCAGATCAGTTATAGATATGCTTAATAGATAGATAGATAAACTTGTAGCTGTATATATTGGATTTCCTTTTTTTTTTTTAACGCCCTTGTACTAGCACAGTGTCAAAAAGGCTGGTATCCGAATCCTTTCTCGAGCGTGGCCTATCACAACGTGGCCGAGTTAGTCGGTCTTGGGCAGTATGCTGACGCTTCATGGCCTTAGCTGTCTCAGTGCCTTTTCTAAAACAGGTCAACCATGCTTGCAGCTTATGCTATTTTATTTACAGTTTCCTTTGTTCTCAAGTTTTAAAAAAGTTGATATAAAACAGAAAAAGCAACTATACAATACAGATAATTTGCAAACACGGTATAATTATGCCTCATGGCCTTAGCTGCACGGTGACTTTTCCAAAACAAGACAACGCATGCGTCTTTTTACACCTTAAACCATTTTTTTAATCGTTTTTGGTTCTCTAAAAAGTTTGGAATAAAATAGAAAAAGCAACCATACAATACACATAATTTATTGACACAATGTACCGATGCCTCATAGCCTTAGCTGCTTCGTTGCCTAATCGTCTTTTTTTACAGTTTTTGATTCTCAAATGGACTTGAGACCGACTTTTATGCTAGTTATCCTATATAAAATGGAAATGTAAGTCGATGTGTTGAAGTAGAATAGTCAGAACATCAATGAGTCTGAACCATGTCGAAAACATTAAAATGGAAAGTGCTGAAGAGATTAATAAAATTGTAAAGAAATAATGAAGATATTATTAGTAGTCTGTATATTATTAAAATTTCAGTAATTTCTTAAAAGTCAGAAGTAAAAATATTGTAGCATTTAGAGTCTGTTTTATTACTTTTTACCTTTCCTCCTCTCTCTATTTTTTAATAGAATTTTTCTGTTGATCATTTGTCAAAGTTTCTGGATGTTAGGAAAATCGTGTCAAGTTCAAAAAAAACTGAAACCACCTTTGAAACAGCGACAGCCGATCTTCTAATCTAGGTGTTGGCAAAGGTAGGTAATGTCCTCTTCCACTTTGAATTAAAATGCACGTAAAACTACAAATTTATTGTGTTAGTTGTGGCTTTTAAAAAGATGGGATATTTTGAAAATTAGCATTGGACACTTTTCTTAGAATGTACATATAGATGAATAGGTAAATACGTAGAGAAATAATATTCTATTGAAAAGACGAGTTCTCTAGGCAGCACACATCTGACATGAGTCAACAGATATGCAATCGGGCTATAAAGGAACTGACAAGAAAAAGAATAAGGGTAGATTGGCAGAGGGATTTTTGTCAATCTTCAGATTTTTGCAGGGTGATAGTCACGTGGTACTTAGAACTTCGGTCAGTGTGAAGAGATTCGTTATGATGAGTATTGCCACTCAGGTAGAAAAACGGGATGATATTCAAACCGGCAATACTGAAAGCTAACTAGACAAGTTGAAAATTGGAGCCTGTCTTTCTTTTCGTGTTCCGAATAGTGATGGATAGATTGATGTGATCAGTGTGGACCAAGAGGAGTTAATGCTTACCTTTCCTTGGGATGCGGTACGCTTTGGTTTATCCTCAGTCCAAATCTCCCGAAAGTCACTCACAGTAACAACTCACTGACTGAATACTTGGAGGAAGGAATATTAAGCCATAGCTCAGCTCTCTGGTGGACTTTGCTCGTCGTAAATGTAGAACAGAAAACCAACAACTACTTGCAGATAACGCAACGCCAATCGGCGCGTTTGGTCCGCTGATAGTTTGTCGTCAATCCTGACACGCTTTTTCGTTTACCAGTTTCCTGATCGTTATTCCGTTAAAAGCCCCGAGAACGCTATTGTCCCATCAAGGAAGTACGGCATACCTTATAAAACTTGATCACTGTGGTGACGATGTGTTTGACGATCATATAAAGGTGAAACAGAATAGCTGTTCACTGTTAAGTGCTGTGACCTGGTGGTCTCGATTATGGCTGAGAAACGGATGAGAAACTTCTGCTGTGTTTTGTGCTGCCATCTTGTGAGAATAGGGTAAATTAATGCGTATTTAAATATTCGAAAGATTGATGTGCTTGCCGCTTATAGTTTCTGTACCAGCCTAAATTAATCAAATATCGTTGTTGATTTTATAAATAATAGATATTCAACTTTTTAATCCACACTGTTCATCTTAAAGCAGAACTTATTGTCTATTAAGAATGTGTTTTTGAGAATACTTCTTTCCATAATTTATTTAAAAACTACGTTTAAAAATACCAAAATATAGTTTTGGTATTTTTAAATATATTTTTTTAAATAATTAAATGTATTTATTTAAATGAAGCACTGTCATAGTCGTTCCCTCGTTCTGGGAGGTAGCAAAATCAAATCTCACATTTTGCATGAATATACGTCTACGTTAGAAAAATAAATTTTAGAGATATGGAAAACGAAACAACATATTTAAATGACATCTCATATTAATAGCAGAAAACGAGCTAAAACTCTTTCCTTGGTGGTTAGTTTTTTTTTTTCCCTCCCCTCCTCCTAACAGTATCCCGTCACTTAATGCGATAAACGTAACCCTAATTACCGATATCTAGTTTCTATGGCAACCAAATTCTTGAAGTAGTTTCCTTGTCTCTGAAGAAATCGCCTAAAGAAGTTTCCTTTTTATATTTTTGATTCCTAGCCGGATCTTAAATTGAGACTGACATCACTAAATTGACAAAGATAGTGAAAGTAAACGCGTTCATTGTTTGTTAATTTCCATGATCTTTCAGAGCATTCTGTTAATTTCCATGATCTTTCAGAGCATTCTGTTAATTTCCATGATGTTTTTGAGTATTTTTTATTTTTGAATACCTTGTTCATTTCCATCTTTTAGAATATTTTGTTAATTTCCATGATGTTTTAGAGTATTTTTAATTTTTTAATTTCTTGTTCATTTCCTTTTTTTAGTATTTTTTAAATATCTTGTTAATTTCCATGATGCTTTTGAATATTTTGTTCATTTTCATAATGTTTTTAAGTACTGATTTTTAATTTTGAATATTTTGTTCTATTCCATGATGCTTTTGACTGTTTTGTTCATTTCAGTGATGTTTGCGAGTATTTTCCGTTTTGATTCAGCTTAAGGTGTACCATCAAAAATAGAAGCTATTTTTCTTTTCTTATTTAGTGTTTGCTTAATAATCTGTTAAGGAAGTGTACAAGAATAACAGTTTGGTAGCATAAGAAATATTTGGAAGAGTTTCTGTTTCAACGTACTAACAATGTACTCTCGTGGATCACACAAACAATTGCGGTTGATAAGAATAAATAATTAGGTTTCTTTTGTTTCTTTCTTTTTTTTTCCTTCTTTGTTTTCATCTCTGGCGACATGATTATTCAAAATATGAAAGCAGACATTGAGAGTGAAAAAGGTGCACATTTTGCAATTATTAAATATCCTAGTAATTCAGGCTGGAGTTCTCTTTGTTAAACATTTCTATGGTTGGGCGACACAAGGAGTTTTACAACAGGAGCGAGACACAAGTACACAAGTTTAATTAACAGAGAATTCCTCTCATAACAAAAGGTTTTAGTGATTATGTGTGGCGCAATTTTTCCTCCGCTATTTAAAATTGCACTGTTTTATAATCAACACACAAACGCCTTTTTTTTTGCGTTATGGATAATATGAATGGGCAACGATTTAATTTTAAGAAAGAAGGGGAGGGGAGCGTAATAAACGACCTATAACATGAAACCAGACTGAGAAAACGAAGACAAATTATCCTTTCCAAATCTGACACTTTTAATAAATTTTGATATACCGCATCGATAACGGGGTTGTTCATAAATCACTGGAAACATTGCCATGTTGACCAATTGTGTTGCTTCCCCGCATATCCGACCGAAGTGACCACTGGTGGTTGAACTCTTCTAATATTTAAACAGCCCCTTACTTGGAAAAAAAAAAAAAAAAACACTATACAAAGAAGAAGTACGCTGTGTGATCTTTTTTAAGAAATTTCTGGAAATTTATATTTTCCATCCATGATTGTTTAACTTCTGTGTAGGCCGTTCGTCATTAATATGGATTGTCAGCAGACAGCGCTGATTTAGATGCCATTATTAAACTCATAAAGCAAGAAGAAGAGCAAAAGCTCTATTTCCATAAGAAGCACACACACACACACACACACACACACACACACACACACACACACACACACACACACTCAGATTCTGCTGGCGTTTTACTTTTTTTAAATTCGTATTGTGTTTTGCTCTCTTTTTAATCGGTCGTTGAACATCAAGCTAGCCTTTATTTCTTTTATCGTGAGCACTGTTGGAATTTTTTTTTCATTTATTTTTATTCGATTTGTGTATTAAGAAATTCAAACTTTTAAACCTTAAAATATTAGGAAAAATAAAATAATATTTCATGCGTCAGCAATTGTACTCATTATTTTGTTTGGCCTTATAAAATATGCTTTGTAAATCTCGCATGAGCGAAATAATTCTGATTAAAATTCAGTGCAGCGAATTATTTTGAAAACCTACCTGTACCTAAAATATCGTATTTTTTGTCCACACACTGGCCAAAAATTACCAACCTTTATTCAGTATTGAATGGAGCCGCCTTTCTTTCGAATAGCAGCAAGTGCGCGTCGCGGCATAGATTCTGTACGTGTTTTTCTGTGTTTTGGTCTAATTGTAACCATTCTTCCAGCAAAATATTGCGCTGCTGCTACAAAGTCGAAGGACGAAGAGGACTTCGCTGACGAATAGCTGTCTTCAGCATATCCCACACTTTCTTAATGGGATTGAAATAGGTGAATATAGGCCTAGGGAGAATTGTGGAAATCCGTGTCATATTCTTGCACGATTCTGAAACGATGCGCTGTTGCATTGTTATCCACAAAGTGGCCATCACCTTTGGGATAAAAGTGTAACATTGCAGGGTGCAGTAGATCTGATACAAAATGCAGGTACTCTTATTCTTGTAATAGGGTTTTAGAAGCATCAGCGACAAAGACTCCGTATATATGTACTGTCTTTAAATTGCTTGCGTTTGAGGTAGATTTTCCATTTTTCTTGACGAAAAACTTGAGTTTCTTTGACTTGCGACTTCGCCTGAACTGACTAACTCAGCCACGTTGTGAAAAAGGCCCATAAAAATTCCTTCCGTCATCAACTCAACGTTAACTGGAACTCAAATCTTTCCACCCGGTTTACGGAGGACGGCGATTCTACCAACTGTGCTGCCCACGAGGGCATTCAGGTACTCTTTGGAAGGTATCAACAGACCCAGTTCGTGCCAACAAAACATTCCCCATACCATGATACCACCTCCAGATGTTTGGGTTGCCTTAACAAGGCAAGCAGGGTCCATCGTCGCTTCATGTTCTCGCCACACTCCCTGCCTATTTTCAGTTCAAAACAAAGGGGATCGTGATTCGTCTGTCCACATAACTTTCTTCCATTGTTCCACTGTCCAATCACGACGTTCTCGGCACCACTGCAAGTGGATTTTTCTGTTTTTCTCTGAAACAAGTGGCTTCTGAATAATTGGCAATAACCAATTTCTTCAATTCCCTGCGCATGGTACTGGTTGAAATAGGGAACTTCTAGGCTTGGTTGAAGTCTGATGTTATTTGCTGCACACTAGATGGCCTATTTTTCCTTATGGTCCTCCTTAGAGTACGACGCTTCGCTCTTGGAGTATTGTTTCTCTGCTACATTTACACCTTTGCAATGTGGAAGAACAGCTTGCTTTCCAATCATTAAAAGGGTTTGAGATGGATGCTTTTGAGAAACCAGTTATGTCTTTCGTTTTTTTTTTTTTTTTTAATCGTAGCTTCTGCTAAACGTGTACCAGTGATAAGACCTTTTTCAAAGTCTGATAGACCATGCGTTCTCCCCATTCTGGCTTCCGATCACTGCAGTGGAATAGCATGTGCAGTCTTTATATTGAAACGAGGTAACACGTCATAGTTTTCTTTGCATATATTTGCATTTCTTCTGCCTGTGACTGTCTCAATGGAGGTTCGTAATTTTTTGGCCAGTGTGTGTGTATATTGGTTTACCAAAGTGAAATTATTACGTTTCACATCCATTATTAGTTTTCCACATTTTTGAATGATTATGCCCAAATCCAATTTTGGTACCGACGTAGTGGCACTTTTAATTACTCCCCATTTTGAGATGACGAATTCGCGTAACTACATAATTTTACTAGTCCCCCCCCCCCCGAGAAAGGGGCTCAAATCGAAGAACACTGTTTATTTAATATGTCGGGTGGTGGGAGGGATAAGAATACTAGAAGTAGTAATCTAATTTAAATTAGTGCAACTTGAATACACATCTGTTTTCAGTTGCACGAAAGTTGAAATATCCTATTTTACTTTGCGAAAAGAAAAACGCTAAATATTAAAAACAAAAATTGACGTTAACGTGCAGAGTTTCGATAAGTTATGTTCACTGTGCCATATTCTGAAAATATTGGTTTTTAAAATTTTGGTACGGTGCAGTATTTCTTATAAATAAAACACGCCTTTCAAAAACAATTTCTGAACAAATACTTTTGCTTTTGTAGTACCATGCAGAGTCAGATTTACCGTGAAGCTAATAAAGCTTAAGCTTCATGGCCACTCACTTGCACGGGTCCCACCAAAGGCCCTGGGAGGGGCCATAGCAATGTGGTCATGTTTTTGCAAAATTAAAAAAAAAAAAAAAAAAAACCTGCTTAAAAGCCTTTGTCAGTATATTGTATAGTGTGCAAATATTCATTTATTTGATCGGATATCAGATTGGTATGGTCACCTCGACATAACTTTTAACCGTCCTAGCCATAACGGCTAGGAGGGTTCAAAGTTTTGCTACATTAAATTATTTATTAATCGCATCACATTTTTATATCTCATATTCCCTAAAAGGTATGATTTACCTCATATTCCCTAAAAGGAATGACAACAATCCATAAAGGCATCAGCCACACCCTGATCTATCCAAATTTGTAAAAACACTTGTATTATGAACAAAACGAATTTGTTCAAAGAAATTAATAGCGTGTTGGCCCACCTTTGGCCTTAATGACTGCTTCAGTACGTGGTAGAAAACGTGTTATTATATGGGTCTAGAGTTCAAATGACCCGGATGAGAACATTAATGTTAAGAAACAGAACAGCAAGTAGAAGTTCTCCAAAACTGAATTGTGAGTTGGAGGTTTTCTTTCTGTATTTGGGGCCCTTTTCAATCCGGAGCTAGGATGCATTGCACACCCTACATCCCCGTAAGGACCGTTTGTGGTATTGTGTTCTACTCCTCCTAAAGAATTTGTGAGCTACACAAGCCAAGAGGCAGTCTTGTCCTAATTCATCTTTTAAATTTATCTCAAAGACGCTCAAATGAGTTGAGGTGATAGTTGTGCTAGCTTCTGCAATGTTATAGTATTATTTTCTTCATCCGACGTCTGCACAGCCTTATTTTGCGACATGGATTGTTGTGTTGAAAACTTCAAACGCCGCTTATAAAAAAATGTCACAATATAGGGCACACGGAATTGGCCAGGACGTCATATGGGACATAGCATTCATGGTTCCATGCACTGCGACCAGTGGATCTAATCTATACCATGAAAAAAACCCAGACCATGACACCTCACAGCTGCAAATTGGAATTACAGACTCAGTTGGCATGCGTTCTCCAGCCATCCGCCCGTCTGGAATATTGCGATGTGTAAAGTGACTTGTTCTACACGACTGATTTCTGTTGATCTGTAGTCCAGGTTAGTATGCCTTGTACTTTGCCAATTGACGGTGTACATTTGTTTTTGTGAAAGTAAATGCACACCTCTTCCGCGAAAATTAATGGAATTTAACAGGGATGCTATCTGTAGGATTCGATAGAGACTCTTTCGAATCCCACAGTTGCTTCAGATTGGCAGATCCCAGTCTCGAACAGCTTGTTCCACCTCGTATCGCAGATATTCAATTGGATTTGGATTCGATAAGTGATCATGTCAGTGAAATTTTGTAAAGTCACCCTTGAACCATTTTCAAACGATCCGTGCCTTGTTACATGGCACATTGTCTCCTTGGAAGTAACCGTTACCTTTTGGTTAAATTGGGAGCGTAAAGGGACTCCTGGCGGAGAAGACAGTTTCTTAGATGATGCAGGTGTACCTAATAAAATGACCACTCAGTATAGCGATTTGAATATATGTGTAATTTTAACTTACTGCAGTATAGAAATTTAGAGGCTTTTTGGCTGTAAAATTCTGTACTGCAGTAAGTTAAAATTACTGGAGCAGTGTTGAATCAGATCCAGTTCAACACTGCTCCGGTAATTTTATAGTTACCGGTCATTTTGGTTTATATTGTACGGATAGGTCAGAGGAGTTTACAACTTTATTGTAACTGTTTTATTGCAGCTGGTAAGGTAACATAACAGTTGTTAACAATGGGGCCGTATTTTGTTGTTGTTGTTGTTGTTGTTGCTGGAGCGCCGGCCTCGATCTTGTTGTGGGGGTGTTAGTGCCCGCACACGATATCCTACAACGTCAGCCTGCCCTACTTTCTTTACTTTCTGCAAATTTCTGGGTGTAAGGTGATGATTGGTATCATATATTCGTAAACATTTTCATGGAAGAAGGGGGGAAAAAAAGATAAGAAATTTATAATATTTTTTTTCAATTACATAAAAATGAAAAGAGCGAAAGAGTTTATGCAAAAAAGCTGCACTGGAACCCTTTCTGTCGCTTAACCAAGACTTCCTGTCCTATACCGATGATTTTAAACTATTTATCATTTCAAGAGACCCAAACTCTGCTCATTTAATCTCTGATGAAGTAACACGGAAACTGGCACTCCTTGAAGAGTATCTACATGCCATTGGTTTACAAATAAATGAAGAAAAATCAGAGGAACTCACTTTCACAAAAAAGAAAATAAAGAACCGCATTCCTGCAATCATTAATTGTTCTGAAATAAAGGTTTCTCATCACAAAGATCTCGAGTTAACATGGAACCAAAGCCTAACTTTCCTCCCTCATTTCATGGACTCCAGAAGCAAGTATTTCTTTGCCATGTGGGCCATTCGGCAAGAGCTCACCGATTTTTTGTAATGCAAATCTAATCGAAATGTCCAGAGATGTATCGTCCGAGTTATTATGTACGCTTCAGTGATTTGGTCATCTGCCTCGCCCTCCTACCTGAAACGCCATCTTGGATTAGAATACTTGTACCTGCGCTGGTTGAACTAGATCACGAGGAAGCTCTTCACAATCTTCAAGGCGATACTGTTCTCAAACCTGAACATCCCGCAGCGTGGAAACATCTCATCGTTAAACAGAATATTACAACCCTTAATCAGCTGTACACACTCTTTGGGTGCCCTCGGAATTGATAATATCCTATGCAGCAAGAAGAGAAGAGACCAAAATTACAACTTTACTATCTACAGAAACGCATTTCAAAGCCTAACATGTATTTTATACATGTTCCCCTCCAATACAGTCAATTTTCTGAAACATCCTTAAAATAGCCCTAAGTAAATTATATTTTGAAAAGAATTACAGAAAATAAATCCTAGCTGAAACCTTCTCCGTGGTTCAATTCTGGCGCAACACGAGCGATTCCATGGTTGGTAAGCTGTACAAACCAGAAACCCCACGTCGTCTGCTGACAGGGCCAATTCGGAATGCTGTTTTCTTCCTGAGATGTGCCAATGACCACTTTTTATGATGGAGTTCAAAATGGACCTCAGACTTTCTCCTACTAATCGCATTGACCAATTTCTGTTCATTTTTATAGAATTAATTTGATCTAATTTACTCACGTTGTTATACATTTATTTTTATTTTGTTTATTCACATAAATCTGCTATTTTATTATTGTTATACAATAATCATTTATCTCTTGAGTCTTGTAATCATTATTGTAATTACTGACTTGTCACTAACGTAAAACCCACTAGCACTTTGCTGTGCAGGGGTGAGATTATGATCGCCAACTGAATAAATAAATAAATAAATAAATAAAATCGTTTTAAATATCTCTCTTTCTATTTTGACTATATTGAGCTGAGAGAATTTTGTACTGCCGCTGTATCCATCTGTAAGTGTCGATACTTCTTAGTCTGCTCCCTGAGTTATGGTAATACGGGAGGGAAAGGAAGAAGAAGAAGATATTTTGCTGTCGGCTGCTCCTATTATGCAGAAGATATTCACAGTTGGAACCAAACGAAGTACAGAGGATAATAATCGTGCTAATGGGTCTCTTGATAATATGATTGGCTGATTTATGGTCAGCCGAAGCCAATAGAAAGAGAAGGGAAAGGAGAGACACGAAATCAGCGTCGCTTATTTATGAAAATGAATATTAGGTAAATTAAGAAGACAATAACCGCATGGTTGAACGAACGGCAAAGTCTCCTTGAATGGTTCTGAGTGTGTCCGCGGCGTCATTCCATCGTAAATCTTCTAAATGTGGGCTCTTTTAAGCAGGCGGCCATTAAAGGTGAGAGTCGCTTTAAGAGCAGGTTTGTTTTGCTTTGAATTCCTGTGTGCTCTTTTGTCAAGCCAGATAAAAACTCATAGAAATAAAACTCATTAAAGTTAATTACCACTCTTGCGGATGCCCCTTCGGAAAATGTTCGGGGAAACCGCGTTTATGGTACACGTATCTCCGAAATAAAGACTAATAAACTTCGATACGGAAAAT
Source organism: Mastigoproctus giganteus (assembly GCF_048544385.1). Lineage (NCBI taxonomy): Eukaryota > Metazoa > Arthropoda > Arachnida > Uropygi > Thelyphonidae > Mastigoproctus > Mastigoproctus giganteus. The sequence continues at coordinate 209,645,029 of NC_143579.1, forward strand.
TTTCTTAAAAGGTTATTAGGAAAACTTTTTTCCTGTAACAATTTTCTGTAATTAACTTTGTATAGTATTCTGTTGTAAATGATGAAAAATATGCAAGTTTTTTTTTTTATTCAGTATTATTAGGAGTTCGATAACGAACTCCTAATAATACTGAATAAAAAAAAAATCTCACATAACAGGTCGTTATAATTATAACGAACTGTTATGTGAGATAAGTCACAATGATTATTTTAGAATGAACAAGACTTTTTTTTTTCTCATTTATGTAATGAATTCCTGTAAAAAAGTACCTCTGAGAAGCCCTTGTGGGTGGCAGCACAGTTCGTAGAATCGCCATCCACCCCACACCGGTTGGAAAAGATCTGATAATAACAGATAATAATAATAATAATAATAAAATACGCGACTCGTTCTGTATTTTCTCCACGTTTTGTGCCCAGAAAAGTGGCAGAAATACTGGCGGTGTTGCTTTTGGTGTAGGGGTAGTGGCAATACTGGTAAATAGCTGTGTGGCTATAGTGCAAAGGAGGATAAATACAAGATGGCATCAGGGAGTGTTGGAAAAACTGAAGCATAATCTTGAGTTTGGATAATCTCAAGGATCATTTTAGTAACTGCAACTTCTTAAATGGCGAAGCAAAGACAACTTCTGAAATGGTGAATCCTCAAATGGGTATACTCTCCAAAGATTTATGAACCCTCGACTTAATATATTTATATTAGCGAAATTAAGTAATTCTAATTTAATATTTGGAGGGAGAGGCAGAAATCCTGGAGTCATGTATAAGCCAGGAGGAGAAGAGAGGAGCTGAAAGTGGCTCAAGACGAAAAAGATCGAAGTGATACTATTTAGTGTGACATGAAATTTTATAACACCTTTTCCAGTGGAGAGAAGGACGTCATTATGCTTGTATATAAGACGATCATTAGACCGTATTAGTATTAGTAACGGCCGTATGGTGCAAGAAAGCCTATGGCTTATGCTGCACCAGCCAAAAAAAAAAAAAAAAAAAAAAAATCCGAACAAAACAATGATAAAAACAAAAATTAAATAAATAAATAATAATAATTAATAAATAAATAAAAATAATAAAATGAAATTAAAAATTAAATAAAAAGGAAATTAATCCTATCATCCTATGCGCTTCCCTTACCCGAAAGTACTATCCAGATGACCTTTGAATTTCCCCAAACTGTCGGCCTCTACCACCCATGAAGGCAACTTATTCCAGTAATTTATAACTCGCTGGCTAAAATAAAACTTCCTGCAGTCCAATCTAAACATTTCCCCGCGTAACTTGAATTTATGTCCCCTAGTTCTAGCATCATTTATAATCTTGAAAATTTTGTCCTCATTCATTTTACTGATGCCTCTCAGAGCCTTAAACACCTCAATCAAATCTCCTCTAAGGTGTCTAGTTTCCAAACTCTGCAACCCACATATTCGAAGTCTTTCTTCATAAGGACGCCCTTTTGCCGATCTCACCAGGCGAGTTACCCTTCTTTGCACCCTTTCAAGAAGCTCGATGTCTTTCTTTAGGTGCGGTCTCCATACTTGAACACAGTATTCCAAGTGTGGTCTAACATAGGCCTTATATAATGGGATTATCACGTCCCTATCTCTACTTGCAAAAGTTCGATAGATCATCGATAGGACACCATGGGCCTTCCTTGCAACCTGTTTACAATGCTCAGAGAATTTCATGTCTGACCGTATCGTAACACCCAAGTCCCTTTCCTCCAGTACTGGGTTTAGTTGAACTCCACCAAGTGAATAAGTTATTTTGGGATTACTGTTTCCCAGGTGTAATACCTTACACTTTGTTGGATTAAAGCACATCTGCCATTTTTCTGACCATTCTTGAAGTCTATCTAGGTCTCTCTGAAGAAGCTCAGCTTGACAGTGATCATTAACTACTCTACCAATTTTAACATCATCTGCAAATTTAGACATCACGCCCTCTATCCCTTCATCAATGTCGTTTATGAAAATTAAAAACAACAGTGGTCCTAATACTGATCCCTGGGGAACCCCACTTCTTACATCAACCCAATCTGAGGAATAGCCATTTATCACAACCCTCTGCCTCCTGCCCTGAAGCCATCCTTCTATCCATCTAAGGATTTTCCCAGTGATTCCAACCTGTTCCAGCTTATAAAGCAACCGCTCATGTGGGACTGAGTCAAAAGCTTTGCTGAAATCTAAATAAACAATGTCGAAATTATTCCCTAAATCCAACTCGTGAGTGACCCTTTCGAAATAGCGAACCAGATTTGTTAAACATGATTTTCCCTTTACAAAACCATGCTGAGTATCCTTGAGAATTTCAATTCTATCCAAATGATCCTGAATTCCACCCTTGATCAATGCCTCCATGATTTTCCCTACTACTGAAGTCAGACTGACAGGTCGATAATTTCCAACTTCACTTTTAGAGCCACCCTTATGTATGGGAGATACATTTGCACTTTTCCAATCCAAGGGAATCTCCCCAGAGTCTAGTGATGCTCGCATAACCAGCCTCAGTGGTTCAATGCACTCGCTTGCCGCCTCTCTCAAGATTATAGGGTATATTCCATCAACTCCAGGAGCCTTACTAGTCTGTAGGCTCGAAAGTTTTTTCATTAAATAATCTTGGGAAATTTCAATATCATTAATTACATATTTTTTAACTTCGCTCCCACAATTTCCCATTGCCACAAAAGGCTTTTCATTTGTAAATATCGATGCAAAATAACTGTTGAGTTCATCTGCAACGGCAGCTGGTGTATTTATTACTATCCCCTTTCCCTTACGTAAAGGTCCGATCTGGTTTGTCCTGCTCTTCTTGGCATTTATATATGTGAAGAATTCTTTATCCCCCCTCTTTGCTCTGTTTGCTAGTGATTTCTCATAAACTGCCTTTGCCTGTCGAACCTTTTCTGTGGCTCTATTACACACCACCTTGTAGCTGTTATAGGCTTCAGTACTTTTTATTGCTCTGTAACGTTTCCATGCCACCTTTTTCTGCTCAAGTAATGTGGCAACTTCACTATTCATCCAACTTGGAACCCTTCTCGTGGAGTATTTTTTTAATGGTATATACGCATTCAAGGCATCTGTGATTAATGTTTTAAAAGCGTACCACAGTTCAATTGTATTCATTCTCTGCGCGATATCTACCCAGTTAATAGAGGCCATGTAGTACCTTAAGGCATCGTAATTTCCTTTTCTGAAATTAAAACCCATTCCTTTGCCTTTTACTTCTGCTACCTCTCTCGTCATCATCCACCGTAGAACTCCGTGATCACTTCCTGCTACTGGTTCCTCTACTGTCAGCCCTGTTATGTCATCTGATTCATGTGTGATGATGAGGTCTAGGATATTCTTTTCTCTAGTACTTTCGTATTTGGGGTATTGCATTCAGGTCTGGAGACTGCACCTAAAAAAAGACAAAACTTCTGGAGAGGGTTCAGATAAACGATTAGTGCAAATCGATCCACATATGAAAAACAGCTTAGAAGGTGTGGATTGTAAGTTTTGACGACTAGACATCTAAGGAGAGTCTGATTGAGGTGTATAAGGCGCTGAAGGGATTCAGTAAAATAAATTACGAAGTTTTCTCTCTTAGCTGAAAAATCAGGAGACACAAATACAGAAGGACGAACAGTAGACATGAAATTCACCTATGAGCAGCGGGTTGTCGAACACTGCAGTAAGTTTCCTCCTAGCTTGTAGTGAGTCTAGTTAAATTCAAAGAAAAATTGGATGGTTACTTTGTGAGAATAGGAACAGTATGAAAATGTTCCTTTGTTATTTTATATAATTGTAATAATAATAATAATAATAATAATAATAATAATAATTGAGTCAGAGATACAATTCTAGAGCCTCTGACTCAAGGAATCACTTACCTGGAAGCTAAGAACAAAGACACCACAAACCTGACAAAGTACAGACCAATCATCTGTCTCCCAAGAATATACAAGATACTAACCAGCTGCATAACTAAGAAGATATCAAACCATTTGGAGAGCCAGTACATCATGGCCGAGCAGCAGAAGGAATTTAGGGAAGATGTAGGCAGATGAGCAGAGGATGCAAGGAGTAATTGACCATTGACGCTGCAGTTATGGAGCATGCCTACAAGAAGCACCGCAACCTGTACACGGCCTACATTGACTACCGCAAGGCTTTCGACTCTGACTTTTTTTTATAAAATGGTCGAGTTAGCAGGTGTCGGACGAGGATCACGTAGTCTGTCCCTTGAAACTCGTTATTTTCAGTTCGGCAAACTAACAAACCGAAGAATACACAGTATTGCCGACATAATATACTGACGCCTCATAACCATAGTCACCTTGGCGCTTAAAGCACACCAGTACAATTTTCCGAATTTTTCACACATTTCATGTGTGTGGAAAATTTTAAATTTCTAATTTACAGAGTAGTAAATGCTACTTGATATTTAATTTTATGTTTGTCTTTTTTCAAGTTTTCATTTTATTTGACGAGCTACAACAGATTTCGAGCAACAGAATGCACCATCTCTTTTTGGTGAATTCCGTATGAATATTGTACTTGATACATATTTTTAAACACTGCACATAAAGTACAATATTCATACGGAATTGAATATTGACAGCAAGAACCAATTTTTACCAACAAACCGTGCAGGGAGCTCAAGATAATGGGCATACGCAGTTGTATTGGAATTATAACACAATAAACGGATGGCGATGTCATAGTAGAGTTTTAGGAGCATCAGCAACTAAGGTCACATTGCTCCATATATACTGTCTTTAAATGGCGTTTATTCTGTGGTCGATTTTCTGTTTTTTGGACTGAAAACCTGTTTTTCCGGGGGTATATTTCATACACTTAGGTCAATTTTCCTTCTAAGAAGTTTTCCCACGTAAGAAGTGCTAAACCTTCGGTCCCTTGAAAAACTTCTTATCCGGATTGTACTGTATTTCCCTTTCCCTGTTCTGAGTTCTCTAGCTTGTACCCTATTCAGCATTTGGTGGCTCACTACCATACTCAATACCAAGACTCACAAGCCTATATTGCTGCGAGGCACCATGCGTCTACTCATTTATGTTGATTTTCTTTATTCCTTGCCTTTTCAATTTATATACCTATTTGTATACCAAAAGCTCAGATCAAGGAGTTATATTTTTAGAGTGGAGCAATTTGTGTGACATTGAGTATATTATAAGGGTCTTTCAAATAACACATGTCCTTTTGGTATTAACGGTATTCATACAAATGTATCGTTTGAACGTCTTTCTGGAGTATAATTTAATCCACCATTCAAATAGTGTTAACTTAAAATAAGTATGTTATTTTAAGTTAATTGTATTTGAGAATATTATTTAGTTATTGCCGGCCCTATACTCGGGCGTTTCCACTAAATCCGGGCTCATGCTCATTTCTGCATGGAATATTTGCTGCATCATCACGGCGATTCTTATAAACACGAACACATTAATGTTTATCCCAGATAATTATTTTTAGCCGAAGGTAAGTACTGTGTTCAAAACATAAGCTGATCATTCTGTATGCTTCAAATTTTAGGGGAGAAGCTTTTTATGCCCCTCCCCAACCGAAAAGGAAAGTTTGTACTGTGCTGTCGTCTCACCATTCCTACACGCTTTTGGCTCGATGGATATCCTTGTTTATTGTAGAGATCAATAACCAATTAAATTTTCCTCTACGAAGACTTACAGGATTTTTCCAGATTTTATTAAAATTGGCCAACACAGGTGAACACCCAGTTAATAATTGCTCTGTGATAGTTTTCTTTTCGTATTAAACCTTCTTGGTATCTTTCAATTCTAGTAGATGGTGTTTTTTTACTCGAAAGTTCATATAAAAGTGAAGGAAATTTATGTGACGATTTATTTTAATAAGAGTAGTAAGAAATATTCATAAACATCGCGAAGCATTTCACAGCATATCTTCTATCCACAGTTGTATCTCATATTCCGACAGAAATCCATGATGGAAAGAATTAACTGCGCTTGGTGGACGCTACTAAAAAACCCTTTCAGTTTGGACTTCTTGCTGTTTTGATGCTGGAAGGTCGTATCTAGTTTTGAATTGCTTGGATTTGCATCCGGGGAAGTGGACGAAAGCTTGTGAAAGGATCAGATAACCTTTATGTAAGTAGAAATACCTCCGTGACATACCTTCTTGTTGAATATTTTCCGGGCTCTACTTGGTAATCATTTTGTCGGACGTAATTTGAGAGAATTCCAAGTAGATTATTCCGAATCCAAAACCTATTGCCAATCTCCATATAAATCAGATAAATATGTCTTGGCTGACAGTGGCAGTGATTTCCTCTGCGGTTTTTTTTACTTGTGTGTAAACTGCCTTTTCAAAGTATTCAGACACCTTTTTTTTTTAATAATAGTTGAAAACAGCTGCTAGTATACAAATAAAGTAGTACTAATTTTTAGCTTTTAATTTCTACCAAAGCTTGGATTCTTACCTGTCGTGATCTAAGTTCATTGCATTTTAAAGCAATGTCTATCTGTGCACTTTCTGATTGGTGGATTGTTTGGTAATAGTAGAATTCTGTATGGAATCACACCAAGAAATTCCATTATAGCTCTTATAATGTGATTACCAATCATATGACGATATGTACTATATTGTCAAAAGTATTAGTATTATAATGGCTGAATGATGCGGACTTTTTCTGTATATGCCGAAAAAGAAAAAAGGGGACATTTTAAAATTTCAGAAATGGATATGTAAGCAGAACGCCCCTTCTCCCCAAAAAGCACATATTTATATCTGTGCATACACAATTTTGACAAAGTATCTCAGGGAGGGTGCAGTTGTGATTTTGGCCGATGTTAGTCTGGTTCATTTCATTGATTCCCCTAACTCCCGAATTTTCCCTGGAGTTTCCCCAGACCCGCTCTCAATGACACTAGCAAAAACCATGTAACTCCTCTGTTAAAATGATTTCCATCTTTACAAAACAAATTTCTTCTATTAACCAAGGCACCCCGTGCTTTGAAAAATAATTCCCCCCATTCTCTCCGCCTTCAAGTCTACAGTTAATTAACTAGACGTTCATGTATTTCCTCCTGCAAAACGTTGGTTTTGTCGCTTCTGACGACATTTTTCCCGTGCGGCCTTATATTTCTTGAAAAAGTCTTCAGTTCCTTTTGATCGTTAGTGCCCACACACCGTACACCCTTCAGTACCCTTAAAAACTGATAGATGGTTAGTCGCATCAGTTTTCGCACTTGGCAGACATGCTCTGGTTCTGTTCCATTTATATTTATTGCAGAATATATTTATTATTATTATTAATATCATTTTATTTCCACATCCGTGGGCACCCCTGGCACAGCCTAGTTCGGCTAGAAGGGTGTACACGATGCAAATTCCAGTTGAGTACATTCATTGGAATTACAAGAGATCAAAACAGACTGAAAATACACAACCAAGTAAAAATCAATACATAAAATAACAAACAATAAAAACTCCATGGTGAATCCAGGGAAGTCTTTGCAGGGAATTATTTTCACATAGCGCTTATTGTTCGTGTTTATAGAGTTCTTTCAGCATGTCCTGTCTATAGCGCTTCGAGCTGCAGAAAGAGGAGGCATCGATTCCCAGGGAGTTATACATTCCGAACGTATTTGCACTGATCTAAGATATTGCACATTTTGCAGACAAGATTGTGGACAAGGTGTTGAACTGCACCGGGTTCGTTGTGAGGTCCGAGGATTTGCAGAAACATCCCAGATGTCAGGCGAATCCATTTGGCCGCAAAGAAGTTTCGCCAAGGTGTGTAGATTCCTCTCTTTGACTCTATTTTCCCAGGGCTTCATGCCGAGGTTTGTATAGAGCACCCCCCTTGAGGGAGAGGGGTGCTCTCCAATATTCAACCCCAAGAAATTTCTTTAGTTGAGTAGAGGAAGCTCCTGACCAGAGTACCGAAGCGTAGAACGATACAGGTATTAAATTTCTTCGGACGTATTCCAAAAGGAACTCTCGGAGGCCTAAGACCGACCAATTCCTGCCGGATTGCCCAGTAGGCCCTAGCGTTTTTAGCCTGGCCATCTTGAGGTGCTCTTTGAAAGTAAGCCGATCATCCCACTTCAACCCCAAATCCGTGTGGGTGTGAACCTTTTTAATGGCAGTGCCATTTATTCTGAGTATAATTTCATTAATAGTCCTTCTTTTTGTGAAAGTCATCTGGGCTGCTTTCTGAGGGTTCAGTTTAAGTCCCAGACGTCCTAGATAATCCTGGAGTTCGAGCAGTACTATCTGATTTTCATAGGCGACTGCCTCAGCTTTTGCTGGATCATCGGATGTGACCAGCATTTTAAGATATCAGCATATGAAATGAAGTTTGTGTGCTTCGCAAGGAAGGGCTCTAGTGCAGCGGCAAAAACCACGATGAAAGAACTCCCCCTTGTGGGATGCCGACAGAGGTCGTAGAGGTCCTCTCCAATCTATGATCATATTTAATAAAGATTTGCCTGTTGATGAGAAGTTGGAGTATAGCAAAAAGATTACCTTCGATTCTGAAATAATGCTTCAAAATTTTAACTAGCTCTGTTGTGCTGAGTGTGTCAAAAGCTGATTGAATGTCTAGGAATAAGATTTCAAGTTGTTTCTTAGAGTTAAGCGCTTTTTGGATCGCCCAGCTGGTCATTAATAGATTTGAAAGCGTAGACCTCCTAGGAATAACAGAATGAAGATGCTGTGGACTCCCATTGAAGCAGTGATCGACTAAGCCGGACTGTATCGTTTTTTCAAACACGTTTAGTAGTCCACAGGAAGTAGAGATTGCTCTATGGTCTCTGGGATCTTTTAGTTTCTCTTACAGTTAAATCCCTCAGTAAGATAATCCTATGGAACCAGTGCACCCTGCAAAGAAATATCCAGATCTGGATATCCTTGGATTTGAGATCATGTATCTTTATTGGTGATTACCCTGATTTCTAATCTCTCATGGCATAACACATCACAAATATTGCTTCCTATGTATCAAAAAAAAAAGAAAAAAAACTGGGTTTTCTCTTTCGCGCTCTGCGTTTTCTTCTAAAGAGCTACTTACTCTGTACTAATCTCAAATCTGCCTACAATGGAATATTGTTTCCACATCTGGTGCGGTGCCCACGTAACCACTCTCAGTCTTCTAGACTCCATTCAAAAGAGTGCAATTAGGTCAATTAATGATCCATCCCTTACAAAGTCTCTCCACGTTCTGTCTCATAGACTTTTTGTTTCTGCTGCATGCTTTTTCTATAGATATTTCTGTGGACACTATTCTTCAGTATTGGCCTCTATAATTTTCCTTCTCTCTTCCAAACCAGTACGAACACACGCCGCAACCAGTCAGCATCCTTTTACTGTCCATCTTCAGACTCACAGATCCAACTTTTATTTTTCTCCTTTATTAATCCCTTCAACTTCCGTTTTCTGGAATAACTTCCCTGAAAATTACAATCTACAGAAATCGAAGTCCAACGTCCACAAGTATCTTCTTTCATCTTCTCAACATTCAACCTACACACGGTACGAAGTACTATAGGTTCTTATACCTTTCGTGTTTGGAGTTTCATAATAATAATAATAATAATAAAGGTCAAGGCGTTGAGCATAGTGAATTCTAACGAATCATCATACATAAGGATGTCATATTAGCAATTAATCTGTGCGGGGCATTGCAGAAAAACTGCAACATTATAGATGAACTTGCGACGTAATCATAAAAGTGAAACGTTAAAGCTGTTAAACATTCGTCTAGACTATGTAAATTGACAGAAAAAGATAGGAGGGCGCCCAAAATAGCGATGCTTACTAGTTCCCTTCATTGCTTATCGAATACTGTCAAATAATAGTTCAGTGAGGCCACAGGAACTGATACTAGTATAAGGACAATGCGCAGGTTGCTGCTTAAGATGTTATGGAAACGCTTCTGCACATAAACCAGAGTGCCTCATTGTCTGGTGGTAGCTGGTCAGCAATTTCCTTATTTGCTATTCGTTTTGCAGAGATCTCTGGCGGAGCTCAGTAACGTTCAGGAGCCGCCTTACGTAAGAAACAACGTAACAAGAAATCAAATAGGGTTGTTTTCGCGGATAGCACAGTGGCTGTAATTAATTGTCTGCGCGGATAGCAGAGTGATTTCGTCACTTTCCTCCCTACACCGGGTGGAAAAGGCCCGGGTTCGAATCCCGTCGGTGACGCAGGGAACTTCATGGACTTTTTGGAATTAGTTTGTCTCAGGCGTAGATAGCAAGTTTTTTTTTTTTTTTTTTTTTTGTCCAGAAAAACAGGCAAATCGACCAGAGAATACACGCAATTTACAGACAAAATACATATGTGGATATATTAGAAATAATGGGTGACCCTAATATAATAGTTTGATTTTGAGTGGCTATAATTACCGTCCTCCCAACACTTGGTGGAAAAGGCCCGGGTTCGAATTCCGTCCATGGAGCAAGGATCATTATTGACTCCGTCGCTGAGTTATTCAGCCCTCGACGATTAAAAGCTGATTTCGTCTAACAAAACAGGCAAACTGACCAGAGAAACGTAATTTATGGACTGATACACACGGGCGGATGGGACTGTTCTTGGGTGACACTAAATATAACAGTTTTTTTTTACCCCCGCGGTAGTGGACCGCCATTTTCACTCGTTTGGAAAAGTCCGGGTTCCATTGGCAACTGGAAGAATTTCTAACGTCCTCTTCCATCGAGTCTGTAGTTAGCTGATCTCAGGCGGAGGGAGTAGGGTTCCCCATGAGTTATTTCATGTTTTTTCACCCGAACAACATGCAAATCAGGCTGTGAACATGCACTTTTACAGATATAATATATGTATACGAATATAAGTTGTGCTTGGGAGCCGTTAACATAATAATTTTATACCAGGGCCACACATCCAACACAACGGCCCTATCCGGTTAAGCAGAGATAATAATAATCACAGAATCACAACGGCATGGTATGAGAGAATTCTTAAGAACCATATAGACTGACAACGCAACAACCATAACAGCGCACCATGCTGACTATCAAATTGTCTGATGCATAGCCCACTGTATTTGCTCTCTATAACTCTTGTAAGCTATGTTAATAGAGTGAAGAATCACGGTACACGGTTTTCCGATCTGATCCCGGAGAACGTTATTTGTCACAGTGTGTCATCCAACTGTGAAGCTTAGCGGATGTGCTGTCACCTTTGGGACTGTTTTTCTTGTTGAGTGATTTGCGTATTTAAAAGCTTCATTGGTCTGTACAGAGCCTAGGCTATAACCCCCATGAACACCTTTAGAATGAACTTCAGCGTCGGCTTTGGACAAGGCCAGTATGCATGCAATAAGGTAGCTGCATGGAAGAGGAATCGACCAAAATACCACCTTCCTGTTAATGTGTAAGATTATAGGGTCTCGAAATATTATCTTAACGGTAACCATAGCGGTAAGTTCGCAAATAAATATTTGTATTATACTCTCGGACTAGGTCAGAGGAGTTTACAAGGTAGGGAAACAAGAATTATTATTTAGCGGTCGTGTGCTCGAACCACATAACTCAAACTGTTGCAATTGTACTTGGCCACTCGGATATGTTGTAACAAGAGTGCGTAAGAAACAGATTATAGCTGCGAAAGAGAAGCATTCTATACTAGAAACTAGTAGGATATTCTCAAGGTGGGAGGCTAGTCATGAATTTGGGATTTAACATATCTGATACTGTTTTAGCCCATGTTACTTCAGTATAGGTTACAATAGTATAAAACCCTATTATCCACTCAGGAAGGGCTAGATGTTTTGCAGAATAATTTTAACTGGAGACCAGAGGCTTGGTAAACGGTCTTATGGTGGTAATTGTATCATTCAGACTGCAGTATCAATGAGCACCTGCAACCCTAGACCTGTCGTGTTTAGTGAAGGCGGTATTATGGTGTGGAACATGCATTGTCGGAAAACACTGGAACCCTTTGATATCCGTGACACGATAGTTGGATTATCTTAACGGTAACCATGGCAATACCTTCACAAATAAATAAATTTTCTGGTTTATGTACCCTGGGAGTGATGGAAACTATCGAGGGGACTAAATGTATTCAATCATGGACGAACATACACACTTGATGATTCCCGAGGGGTTGAACCAAAACATAGCAGTAGCTTCTGTCATTTTGTTACGAATTGATATCGCTGATGATTTTGGGAACATCTTTGGCTTTGTTCACTCCATTCAATGAGATCCCTGAAAGATTAGTTAGGATTGCTGTCTTTCCATATCGTGTTGTTGTGTTTGTTGTTATTGGGTTTTCGGCGCATCGGCGACTAAGGCTGTGTTGCTCCGTGTATATTGTCTGTAAATTGCGTGTGTTCTGAAGTCGATTTTCTGTTTGCTGGACGAAAAACTCGAATTTCCAAACAAAGTAAAGGAGAAAAACCACGCTATTCTCTCTTGAGATCGACTAAGTCAGTCACATTGTGAAAAAGCCCCATAAAAAATCCTCCCGTCATCAACAGGACTCGAACCTGGTCTTCTTTTCCACCCGGCGTGGGGGAAGACGGCGATCCTACCAACTGTGCTACCCGGGAGGGCTTCACATCGTGTCCTGTCCTTTATAATAGTATAGTGGTGTCTCTACTTGCTACTTATTTGAAGAGGTCTATCTCAGACAGAGGGAGTAGGGTTTCCCACATGAGTTCTTGGTTTTTCAGCCCGCACAGATGACTTCGTTGGCCTTAATTTCTTCAACCAGTTGAGCTCTGTGGGACAGAGTTGTTGTGCACAGACCTATGAGTGCTTTAAAAAAAGCACTCATAGGTATCAGTAACGTATTATCACCAACTTGGGCCCCCTACTGCAACATCAATTATTTATTTATTTTTAACTTCATCATTTTCCCCCTTTTGAACACAAGAGCAAACCATGATACGGCTGTACTACTGCACCACAGAATGATACACCACCAGTAGCGTATTATTCTACGGTGCAGAAGCCTCAGTTAGACATGTGAAGGAGAGGGAAGGGGGTCGACTGTTAATGGTAATTTCATCCTAGACCATAACATTAGTACCGCAGTTCTTGATAGCAACCTATGATCGAAATTGTGATAGCAACTTTCGATGTCTGTTACCACAACACCTTTCGGTTGTTGTGCTTCTAGAATGTTTTTAACTCTTTAAGGCCATTAATAACACCTTTTGGGGTTGGAAGGAGGAAGGAAATTTGTGTAGGAGGTTAGGATATTTTTCAGTATTCATAAAGGCCAATTAATGTAAGGAATCTGCGTTTCCTTGCGTCAACTGTTCTGCATCAGTCAAAAATAATTAAATAAATATTTTAAGAGACGTCATTTTTTTGAAGAATCCGTGGAGGCAGTTAGAAAGAACATCATAGATTCCGAAAATGTTGAAGTGGTTTCTTGCTTTTGACGAAGAGGATTTATCTAATGAGAGCATGAGAGAAATGAAACAACGAAGAACTATTAGTGACGGAGAATACGATCGCCAAAATGGGACAACCTATCAGTGTCGTTGCCTTCACATTACTTGGTGAAACTTTGAGAAAAATTGATGGAATATCCATCTTTGATGAACGTGGCCATAGGCAACGTGGTGAGAGAACTCGAGTGAGAAAAGAAGTAACAGCACAAATTTCCATTGCGTTATGGCTTTAACTGCTTCAGCGTGATTTCTAAACACTCAGACAGTTGCCTCTCTTAAGGGTACAGAGGAGAGAAACTAGATTAGTGACGTGTACAAAGAGATATATTCTTATACGTGAGTCTCCGGTTGTATAAGTTGCAGTCTTTAAGAGAGATGAATAAGCTGAGAGAGTAATGTACAAATGTAACGGTTTCGTACTTATTTTTGAATAAAAACTTTTTCTCTAAAAATGTTGGTTCAGAAAGAAGAACAGAAAATGAAAACAAAGTATTTTTAAAAACATTGTTGAACATTAGTAAAACTGTGTCCCAAACGACTTTTAATTGAGGAAAAAAAATGGATTCTGACTGAGATTTATCTACTTGTCGCCAAGTCTACAACGCTCAGTTATACATATGAAAGAAAGCTTAGCGGGTGCATTCCTCCATCAGAACAGTGTCCAGTCGCGCTACCGATCTGGAACGTGTTGGTCTAGCGCCCACCAGACGTTCCGGTTCATCCCATTGGTGTTCCATAGGATTCAAATTGGCACTTTGTGCTGGCCCCACCAGCCTTTATACATTCATGTCCATGAACTCTTGTCGAATAGCACCTGCGGTATCGCATCCTGTTTAAACAGACATTATTGTATGCAATTGGTCCGTACCAAAGAACTACAACATTGTACAGAGCATTGAATTTTAATTGTGTCGGTGTTCCTGGTTCTCTGCATAACCATCAAAGGTCCTGGGCCACACCATGAGAAATAGCTACAACATAACTTCATTTCGTCCGAACTCCACTTGGCACAGTGCACTCCGACAGGAGACGTTCTCCAGGCATCCTTCCAGCCCAATTCCTGCCCATCTGATTACAACAGGGTGTAAGCCACACCGAGATTCGTTATTCTTTGAACCAGTTTCGTTGTTACATGCAAGGCGAGCTGGGGATATTTAAATTAAGTACCGTTGCTCTTCCATAAAAACTTAGGTTGTGAAGCTCTGTACGTTGCGTGTTCTACAGACCTCATCCCTCGTTGACGCCTTAAACTCCTAGTTCATATTTTGCAGCCATATTTCAGGAAGACCACTGGAGAGCGCTCTTGAAATATGACCTTATATGGGAAGGTCCAATGGACTAAGAAAATTAGGGTGTCTACATGTTTTTGCAGGGTAATGTACTTTTTAACTTGTTATTGTTATTATTTTAGTAGCATTAGCAACTAAGGCCATATTGCCCCGAGATATGCGGTGGTCATTCCCTGACCTTTCCGCATCCTCCGTATTTGGTGGTGACGGGCTCGAACCCTGGTCTAATCAAGAAGCGTGTGCTATGCACTGCTGCTCCTTCCCACCTGGCTACGGAGGCGCTTTTAACTTGTCAATCTGATTCTCGATGTTAATGAACTTCTAGATGAGCCCTCTAAAGGGATATTGACTAAAGGGATGAATAATTTGAAATTAGTGTGTTTTACGATACATTTATTTGGAGGAAGGTACCACGGTGTCAGTAACTTTTGATGGTGCACCTGCTATAATGGGAGAGATATTATAAGTAAAGAAACTCATTCAAGATGAATTCTCAAATGATCGTATCTTCCATTTCCTTTTTGTTAATATTTACAAATTAAGAACTGGTTAACCTAAGCACTGGGAGTATCTCTTTTCCTTTGCAGTGACACAGACTACGGACATAACGACTAGATTAAAACTAAGAGAGGATAATTGGAGACCAAATGTAAGAAAATTTGCCTTTAGCCAAAGAGTAATTAGCTGCGGAAACAAACTTCAATCTAATCTTCTGTAGCTAGAGGGCTTATTTAAATTTGAAGGGTGGATTGGAATAAATATAAGATGGAATAAATGAAAGAAATGTATATCGAATACGTGGATTAGAGTTAGAATTTTTAAGATCTATCAAGGAAGTTTCTTCTCTTAGCGAGTTCCGCTCCCCCACCCCCTTTCTTACTTTTTTTTTTTTTTTTTACAGTTTGTCGTTATGGAAATTACGTGATGAGTTAATGAATTTTCGGAATCTCTAGTCGGCAGCACGTTCCTTGTTTATTTTAATTTATCTGGACGGGAGCATAATGACACACAGCGGTACGGTATAAAATATCCCACATGTCGTACAGTTAGTTCGTTTGGCTAATGCGGGGAGTTCATGTATTATATCGTGTTACGGATGACACACATTAATTTCATATGGCTGTAACATTGCGATGATGGATCCATCATTTCGGACCTCTGTCCTCAGTTCGCCTCTTTCGAAATGCTTTCTGATTGCAGCCTGCGCGACCGACAAATGGGATTAAGCCAACAACAACGTTTCATCGGCCATCGCTGGGGAGGTGGGGGTGTCAGAATGACCTCATGCACGCTTTTCCTCGGTGAGCATTCACGGGCGACTCTGGTTCCGCTTCGCTGGCTTTTCACGGCCCTAATCACGCCAATGTCCATCCGCGGACCTACAGCCGTTCTAATTAGCGGCACGAGACGATTGCCGCTACGGGAGCACTTAATGCCGTCAGTGACGTCCTTCGGTGGACTCTGACTTGCTGAGCCAACAACGTTGTTTGCAGTAGTGACAGTTTTCTTTCTTCAGTCGCTCGCTACTTTGCTGCTGTCTTTCTTATGCCGTCTGCGTGTTACTGCTATTTGCTCTTATACCTTCGTCTATTTTTCGATATGTCCAGAACAATGCGGAAGTGCCTATTAGGACAGACTAACAAACTGCCTATCTGTTTGTCCGGATATCTTTAAGCATATAATAGCACCCTTCTTGCTAAGTTGTCAAGTTGACAATTCTAAATTCTGAATTGTCAAGCCGTATGACTTGACAAATCAGTTCCAAGACTGAGTCCATAGACGCAATCCACCTCATGATGCAGCATGCCCTGACCGCTTCCCTCTACTACAGGGAAGCGGATATAGTACGTATGGTAAGTCGGTTGCATGCAGTCGTGTTGGAGCTGTTATTTGTCATTGTTTTCAGTCATAAATAAATTTTCTGTTTATACTCCGGGACGACCACACGGTCAGATGAGTTTACAAGATAGAGAGATTACAAGAAAGAGCACTGCATTTAGCAGTCACAGGCTTGAACCCCAGTCACTCAAGGCACGTGTACTTATGCACCCTCTCGCTTGACCACTCGGCTCATTTTGGAAACAGAATTTATGTTCGCTCTTTCTAAGTTGGGATAAACGTACGACTAAGACCTACGAATTGGTAAAACAAGTATAGGCAACCATGCCCCATTTTGCTCGTATGTTTTTCATTGGTTTGCAAGATTTCAGAATGGCTGTGAGGATCTAGAAGGCATGAGCATTGTGAACGTCCAATACCACTTAGAACCCCAAAAATGGTTAAAAAGGTTGACATTAATTGCACCTGATTTTCGAACGATGGAAGAATAACTTCGTATTAACAGAGAAACAATTCGTGCAGTTCTTACAGAAGATTTGTGCGAACGGAAGAATGCGCAAGGGTCGTTCCACATTTACTGATGATTAAAAGTTGCTGAGACTCGAAGCATGCAAAGGGCTCATTCAAGTTGTTGATGATGATTCCTCCTTGTTGGATTCGATCGTAATAGGTGACGAACCGTGGTGATTCGAGTACGATCCACAAAGAGATAAACATAGAATGGCAATCAACTCTGAGACACAAATTTTCCTTTTTAAGAAGTTCAAAACCAAAGCCAAAGTGGTTGCTTTTTTCAATATAAGAGAATCATTCATAAGGAGTTTTTTCTACCAGGAATAAATTTACAGCGTTGATAGTCTTAAAATTAGTTGCCCACAACTTGTTCATATTGATGGAGTCAAAATTACGTTGCTTTGCAATGACATCCTTACTTTCGAAAACCCACGAAACTTAAGTTGAATGCTTCAACGATCCGTAACTGATTTTTGTAGCCTATTGCGCAATCCCACTAAAAGTAGACTCCTTTATCTGCACAGGAGAAAAAAGCACTAACGAAATGTGCTTTCGTTTCTGACAGACCCCTTACAGTGCAGGATTTACTCGTTTCTGCTAAACGGATAGGAGTTAACGAATTAGCTACAGAATTAAAAACAAAGCACCTCAATTTAAATTTCATTTAACTAAGCGATTAAACATTCACGCCTCAAATGTTACTAAAGTGCGCCGAAATAAAAGGACCCCTATAAAAATTTCATCCTGACATCTAGGGCTAATGTAAATTTTTTTTTGTCAGACAATTGGTGCTGAAATAATTAAGAATTAAAAATAGTGTAGACCATCTTTCAAGTTTCCTTCGAAATGCAGGACTTTAAATCAGTCATAATAAATCGGCTCAAAAAGAAAATATCAATCACCGTCCCAATATGTATCAGATTGTCCCTTAGCTTGAATGCTAATTGTGATACCTACGTAGATATAATTGGACTCAAATTTTTCCTTTCCGGCACCACTTCGAAAACACCAGACAAACTTTGCTACATTGATGCATTTCATTGAACATTCAAACATTAAAAGCTGGCTTTACCTAATTGTGCTGCATACCTCAGTTCTCCTCCTTGTTTACCCCTCTCATTTAGAAAGATTTATTGGACTTGAACTTTCGGGTCCGCTGATGGCAAGCCAACCACGCCTTCAAAATACTTGTACTCTTCTCCTTTGGCATGAAGACCCAAGAAGCCACTTCATGGAAGCGACTAATAGCTTCGTGGAATGTTTGAATATTGATACAAATTATTAACGGTTAATTTGATACACCAAGTTCGACCCACAAGTTTCGAGGTTCTAAGGCAGAACGCGTCTTTACTTCCAATTTTCTAGTCCATAGGGCGAACCAAAGTCAAGCTGCCGTCACATTTTTTTTCCCTTTCGAACGACAACGATCTATGTAACAGCATGCAGATTGGTATATTAATAATCTGCACAGATAACAGCTCCAAGGAATATAATCGAAGAAACATATGCAAGGATACCGGTTTGACCTTTTTTTAATGAACATCATTTGGAAATAGGTCAATACCGTAATTACTCATTAAAATTACTCTATTTGTGTAATAAAAATGTAAATGGTTTGTCCTGCTTTTATCAGTGTAACAACTTCTGGTATTTTGAAGGTCGAATAGGACAGTTAAAATTAATGGCGGATAAAAGCTTAGATGTTGACGTTGTTCCCGTTACAATTTTGTTTAGTAGACTTAAGTCCCAAAGCTGCTTTCCTTCCGAAAGAATTAATTATTTAAAATGGTGGCATCAATCAATATAGTTTTTGGGCGTGTAACTTAAACTTTTCTTGTAGCAGGTATTTAATAAAACTTTATTTGAATAATTTCTGTGGCCTTTTCTAAGCCCTAAACGCGTGGTGTCCAAACTTGAGAGACGTTCTATTATCAGGAGAACAATTATTTGATAAATCTCGATTATGCTGTTCTTTTTAGAAAATCCTTAAAAATTCGTTTGATTAGACCTAAGGCTTTTTGAGACCTGAATTAAATTACTGAACTGTGAGCTTAAATTTAAACAGTTATTCTGAATCATATTAATATTTTATTAATATATCTTTATAATTATATACAATCATTTACACTCTGTATTGCCCTAGAAATGTTGAAATCGTCTGGCAGAACAAGAATTGAGCTTAATCATTAGATTTTTATTATTGGATCTTTTTTTTTTGTTCCTATTACAAAATTTAGAAGCATGAAATTTTGAAATATAATGAATAACAGAGGGCCTAACACAGACCCTTGCGACATTCCTGTTTTTATGGGAAATGTGGAGGGGGAGAGAGAGAGATATTCAAGGAGTTTTACCTCAGCCTCTCTATTAATTACAGAGTATTTTTTTAAATCCAAATTAATGATAAGCCAGTAATTCCTGCAATTCCATATTGTATTCAGACTAAATCCAACATTCAAATGAATGTGATCTACCTTTTTATACCATGGTAGATCACATTCATTTGCACGTTGTTATCGTTAGCTCTCCTTAGATGGGTCATTCAACCATAACAAACCAAAACTTCCATAGAAGTTTTGGTTAGTTATGGTTGAATGACCCTTTATGATCCTGTGATTAGCTTTCTTAAATCAGCTCTTGAAAGAAAACCGCTAAAAAAAGAAAGTTGAGCTTTAGAATGGCTGGATTCAGTGTCATGCTGTTGCATAACACAACCACCTGTCTGAGAAAATTCCCTTGAGATGACTTGGTTTTTATCTTAATTTAGGTATGCTAAGTGCAACAGTTACCGATTCTCTAAGGTAACAGTATACTGTGTCTGTAAATTGTGTATTCTGTAGTCGATCTGCCTGTTAGCTGAACGAAAAACCCGAATTTTTGGGAGAAAAGCCATTTAACCCACTCGAGACCAACTCAACCACGATGTGAAAAAAAGGCATTAAAAAGTATTCACATCATTGACTTGATTCGAATTCGGATATTTTTCACCTAGTATGGAGAGGGGGTGACTGTATTCCGCTGTGCTACCCGCTTGGCCATTTTGGAATTAACCAAAGCTTCACCATATATTACACTCTTTTATTTTTTGTAGCTTTCTTGAATCTTCTAATTACTGGATTAGTCTGGTTGTCCCATCAGTGAACTCCGTATACAGGGTGTTTCAGTTAAACGTTTCAGAACTTCTAAGAGGGGTAGGGTACATCCTGACAACTCGAAATCATATAGCAATGTGGGGTCGGAAATGCTTTCCTGAAGCGGTGTTGTACACAGAAGCACCATAAAAAGAAAAGAGACCGTAAGTGAGAAATCGTTTTAATAATACATGAAAAGAAGCAAAAGGTACATGGATTAAAGTAAGTGTTCGAAGTTTCTTCCACGGGCTACAATGCACGCCTCACATCTCCGACGCATGGACATCCGAACATTCTGGAATACTCCAGGCGAATTTCGAATTTCTTCGGCAGCTACTGCGATTCTTGCAACCAGCTCCTCAGCATTGTCAACAGGGGTGTCATAAACTAGCGATTTCATATGACCCCAGAAATAAAAATCAAGACATGATAGGTCGGGTGACCGAGCAGGCCAACGCACGGGACCACCACGTCCGATCCACTGTTGACCAAATGTGACATCCAGGTAGTTACGAACATCTCCGCTATAATGGGCAGGGGCTCCATCGTGTTGGAACCACATTGTCTGTTGCGTCGATGC